>NC_084628.1:39284149-39416649 GCF_033978795.1 Nerophis ophidion | reverse complement strand
TGCCAGATTTTTATGAGCAAGAGAAGAAAAAAGTTGTGGACGAACTATCCAGAGCGTCATCTGTTGCGCTCATGACAGAAGGGTGGAGGTCCAGGGGAACTATGTGACGATGTATCGATATAAGCGCTCACTTCATCACAGCAGAGTGGGAGATGAGAAGACACGCCCCCTCTATGAGAGTCACCTTGCGCAGGTACCGACACAAGCAGTGGAGGAATGGAAGATAAAGATATCCCAGTCACAACTGATAATGCCAAAAATCAAATAAATGCAGTGAATGAGGCAGGACTGGGACCACAGGTAGAGTGCTTTGCACATGTAGTGAATTTGGCATCACATCTCAGCAGAGGTGGGTAGTAACGCGCTACATTTACTCCGTTACATCTACTTGAGTAACTTTTGGGATAAATTGTACTTCCAAAAGTAGTTTTTATGCAACATACTTTTACTTTTATTTGAGTATATTTATAAAGAAGAAACGCTCCTTTTACTCCGCTCCATTTATCTACAATCAGCTCGTTACTCGCTACTTTTTTTTAGCGATCTGTTAATGCACGCTCTGTTTGTTTTGATTTTGTCAGACACACATTCAAAGTAGGAACTACGCATGCCTGCGTTTCACCAATCAAATGCAGTCACTGGTGACGTTGGACCAATCAAACAAAACCAGGCGGTCACGTGACCGTCACACGTCGATTCCGACCTAAAAAAGTAGAAAAACGTATTGGGGTGTTACCATTTAGTGGTCAATTGTACGGAATATGTACTGTACTGTGCAAGCTACTAATAAAAGTTTCAATCAATCGATCAAAAGTGTAAAGGAAAAAAGACACTTTTTATTTCAACCGTACTTCCCGTCAAAAGCCTAAAGACTGATCGCACAGTTCCTGTCTTCACAATAAAAGCGCCGCTCCATCGTGCCTGCGCTACCAAAATAAGAGTCTCCGAAAGCCAGCACTAACAAGCGAGCAAGCTACGGAGTTTGCCGCCAATGTATTTCTTGTAGAGTGTATAAAAGCGAATATGGAAGCTGGACAAATAAGATGCCAAAAACCAATGACTTACATGTGGTATTAGACAGAAAGGAGGAACTTTTTTTCTCCTCCATTTGAACATGTGGACGTCTGATTCCAATCAATGCAAGTCATCCGAATCAGGTAATACACCAACTTATATTCTTCATGAAAGATAGGAATCTATATGTTAAACATGCATGTATATTCATTAAAACACCTTTAACATTTCAACAAAAATGGCAAAATAAAAAAACTATAAATTATATACTGTATATATAAATGTATGTATATATATGATATGTGTGCGTATGTATATATGAGGTAGATCACCTCGACTTGATCATTTACTAAGTAATTGATTAACGTTGAAAAACTTATTGGGGTGTTACCATTTAGTGGTCAATTGTAGGGAATATGTACTGTACTGTGCAATCTACTAATAAAAGTTTCAATCAATCAATAAATGCCTACTGAGCCTATGGTGCTGTTAAGTTATTGTGGCTCAATTTGCCTTAATTTTTTTATTTTAATGTATTATTATTTAATATATATTATTGTTGCTTAAGAGATATTCCTGGCTATGAATTTGCTCATTGCTATTTTTATGTTTTTGTTCATTATCTGTTGCCGTAATTATTAAACGAACAGGTTACTCATCAGTTACTCAGTACTTGAGTAGTTTTTTCACAACATACTTTTTACTTTTACTCAAGTAAATATTTGAATGACTACTCCTTACTTTTACTTGAGTAATAAATCTCTAAAGTAACAGTACTCTTACTTGAGTACAATTTCTGGCTATTCTACCCACCTCTGCATCTCAGTCAATAGGATGGAGCGCCTCCTTGGGAGGATCAGGAAGGTTTCCTACTTCCACCCAGGCACAACAGCTGCTCATGTGCTTAAAGGGGAACATTATCACAATTTCAAAAGGGTTAAAAACAATAAAAATCAGTTCCCAGGGGCTTGTTGTATTTTTTGAAGTTTTTTTCAAAATTTTACCGGTCCCAAAATATCTCTAAAAAAAGCTTTAAAGAGCTTTTTTTTTTTTCGCTCTCTGCCAAGACACTGTTCATTTTGTGGGTATGGCACCGAACGGAGATGTTGATGCAGAGTTTGAAGCACTCTTCATTCTCTAGCAGGTGACTTTTCAAATGATGCTACGAATTAGTCGTGTTGCTACTTTTTCTAGCAACGCTTCCGCCGTGTAAATGTTCAGCATGTTCCCGCTTGAAGCCAAACCACCGCCAGACAATGCACCCAGTGCTGTTTTTCTTGGGAATTAATTTTTCCTCCATTTGTTACCAGATTGGCACATTCTCTTTCTCGTATTACCACTCGGAACACACCGCTAGCATCTCAGCTAATGTCACCATGTCGCTACCTCTGCTCGGGGAGGGCGTGTGACGTTGCACGCGTATGTAAGAAGGTGCGCTTGTTTTACGTCTTTTTGAGAAGGAGAGACAAAGAGTGAGAAGAGCCTGTAGTGTTAATGCCCGCAGCTAAAAGCAACTGCGTGAGAACGTATACTCCAATATCACCATATAGTCATTTTCTATATCGCACAGAGACAAACCCGCGATATATCGAGCGTAACGATATATCGCCCAGCCCTAGTACACATACCTAAATTACTGTAAAATAAAATATCTCAACATTGCAGTGGCTGGTTATCTGTGTTTTTCAACCACTGTGCCGTGGCACACAAGTGTGGTGTGAGATACAGTCTGGTGTGCCGTGGAAGATTATCTAATTTCACCTCTTTGGGTTAAAAATATTTTTTGCAAACCAGTAATTAGAGTCTGCAAATGATGTGTTGTTGTTGAGTGTCGGTGCTCTCTAGAGCGCGGCAGAGTAACCCTGTAATACTCTTCCATATCACTAGGTGGCAGCCGGTAGCTTTGTAGATGTCATAAACATAGGGAGGCAGCGTGCAAGTAAAGGGGTGTCTAATGCTTAAACCAAAAAAAAAACAAAAGGTGAGTGCCCCTAAGAAAAGGCATTGAAGCTTAGGGAAGGCTATGCAGAACGAAACTAAAACTGAACTGGCTACAAAGTAAACAAAAACACAATGCAGGACGACAGCAAAGACTTACTTTGGAGTAAAGACAAAGTACATCCGAACATTAGATTAGATAGTACTTTATTTATTCCGTCAGGAGTGTTCCTTCAGGAAAATTAAAATTTTCAGCGCAATCACATTCAAGATCAGACAAACATTACAGGGAGACAGAACAGGATCGCTGACGGGTCTGCCGGATTCCAGCGCCCCTTACAAAAAAGATTTTGTAATTTAAAAAATGGGTCTTAGCCTGGGCCCTGGAGAGGGGGTGCAGACTGAGGCCAAGGGAAAAAAACAACTCATAGCCATATAACACATAACTCTTCCATGTGTGTAAGAGGGAAACCTCGAAGAACACAGAGGACATTAAAGACATTAAAGCAGCAGATACAACCAGACACTTCTACATACAGCTATGAATAAAAAGTAAAAGAAACATATCCACTGTGGTGGCCTCTGCGATGTTCCACGCCATCGTTCGCTGGGGTGGATGGAGCATGGCCACAGGAGCAGACCCAACAAAGCAACCAAGAAAGCCGACTCCACTCTCGGCCAGTGTCCAGTCCGAAAGTCCGAATGGATGAGCGAGGATACGTACATGACATGACAATCAACAATGTCCCCACAACTGAAATATTCTTGATTTGCTAAAACAAAGTAGATGCGGGGAATATCGCTCAAAGGAAGACATGAAACTGCTCCAGGAAAATACCAAAAAAAGAGAAAAAGCCACCAAAACAGGAGCATAAGACAAGAAGTAAAACACTACACATAGGAAAAGAGCAAAAAAGTCCAAATAAGTCCGGGTGTGATGTGACAGGTGGTGACAGTACACCTACTTTGAGACAAGAGCTATAGTGATGCATGCTTGGTTATGCTTTAAAGTCATATCCAACAATTGGAACGACGACCTTTTACTGTCAACTGAGTTTCGTTTTTTTAATGATTTCTGCTGTTGGTGTGCCTCCGCATTTTTTCAACACAACAAATGTGCCTTGGCTCAAAAAAGGTTGAAAAACACTATCCCACGTGACCAACATCCCCCTATGTTTATGTTGTGATGTACTAACATTTGAAACACATTATAGTAGGTTTGGCAATGCGCTGTGTAATGTTCCCGCTTTCTTTTTCTCAGATGGCATCGACTTTTACTACAGCACCAAGCAGCATGCGCAGAAGATGTTGGACTTTCTCCAGTGTACTGTTCCATGCAGGTGAGCCCAGCATTAGGTCAACCTTTCACTTATTTTATTTACAATTAATTAAGCTGATCTAGCTTGTGTAGCTAAATTGTTTTGGCAAAATTGATCTCTTGAGTCAAGTATTATTTGTGTATTTTATTTTTATGATAGTAAAATGTAAACTTAAAGGAGGTTTATTACTTCTTTGCGGTCTACATAACCTGCATTTGTGCCGCTTTAGTCAAATGTGTGCGAACTGTAAATTTTGCTTAACAGACCCATCTTCAAGCCCCTTTCTGAGTGTTTTGAAGGCTTTTTTTTATATGCTGCACATTAATTTTTCAAACTGAGACTCACTGACTTTGGCTTATTTTCTGTGAAAAACATATATCAGAATACATATTTAATGACCGCACACCATATACCCCCCCTACACATTTCTAATACATACAAGATATAAGATGTCCGGGTCCACTGGACCCGGGGCTAATAGAAGTGTGGATATTGATGTTCTGTGTAACACACACACACACACAGGAGGAGGACAGAGTGTAGGTACACAGAACATCAGCGGGGCAAATGTGCGAGAAAATGAGGGCAGACGGTGTTGACAAACAATGTTGCAACCTTGTACACGCATACAGCCACACACCCACACAGCAGGCCTAGACAGGAGGACAGAGTGTAGGTACACAGAACATCAGAGGGTCAAATGTGCGAGAAATTGAGAGCAGACCGTGTTGACAAACAATGTTGCAACCTTGTACACGCATACAGCAACACACCCAAACAGCAGGCCTAGGCAGGAGGAGGACAGAGTGTAGGTACACAGAGGACAGAGTGTAGGTACACAGAACATCAGAGGGTCAAATGTGCGAGAAAATGAGAGCAGACGGTGTTGACAATGTTGCAACCTTGTACACGCATACAGCCACACAGCAGGCTTAGACAGGAGGAGGACAGAGTGTAGGTACACAGAACATCAGAGGGTCAAATGTGTGACAAATTGAGAGCAGACAGTGTTGACAATGTTGCAACCTAGTACACGCATACAGCCACACACCCACACAGCAGGCCTAGACAGGAGGAGGACAGAGTGTAGGTACACAGAACATCAGAGGGTCAAATGTGCGAGAAATGGAGAGCAGACAGTGTTGACAAACAGTGTTGCAACCTTTTACACGCATCCAGCCACACACCCACACAGCAGGCCTAGACAGGAGGAGGACAGAATGTAGGTACACAGAACATCAAAGGGTCAAATGTGCGAGAAAATGAGAGCAGACGGTGTTGACAATGTTGCAACCTGGTACACGCATACAGCCACACATCCACACAGCAGGCCTAGACAGGAGGAGGACAGAGTGTAGGTACACAGAACATCAGAGGGTCAAATGTGCGAGAAAATGAGAGCAGACGGTGTTGACAAACAATGTTGCAACCTTGTACACGCATACAGCCACACACCCACACAGCAGGCCTAGACAGGAGGAGGACAGAATGTAGGTACACAGAACATCAGAGGGTCAAATGTGCGAGAAAATGAGAGCAGACAGTGTTGACAAACAATGTTGCAACCTGGTGTGGGAACCACAGGTGCAGAAACACAAAAGAAAAATCTTTGTGGGATGCAGAAACTGGCAGAGAAATTTTCCGTGCAAAGTTCATATTGTTGTTACTCAGCTGGTGTTTGTGGGTCTGATGGACCCCGTTGCATTTTGTGGCTTTTAATGCCTCACAATAAAACACTTTTATGTTGAAATACTGAACAGAAATTTATTGGGATAAGGTAAACATCTGTTCAGTATTTCAACATTAAAGTGTTTGGTGGACCCGTTGCATTTTGTGGCTTTTCATGCCTCACAATCAAACACTTTTATGTTCAAATACTGAACAGATGTTTATTTGGATATGGTAAACATCTGTTCAGTATTTGAACATGAAAGTGTTTGGTTGTGAGGCATGAGAAGCCACAAAATGCAACGGGTCCATCAGACCCACGAACGCTGGCTGAGTAACAACAATATGAACATTACACAAGTGTTAAGTCGTTTAGATAATGAGAAAACAAAAGGTTCCACAATCTGATTACATTCTTGTTTGTTGAGGGTTCACATTGTGGCGCATATTTGTAACAGTGTTAAAGTTGGTTATACGGCAGCCCTCAGTGTGACCTGTATGGCTGTTGACCAAGTATGCCTTGCATTTACTAAAGTGTGTGTGTACAAGCCGCAAATATTATGAATTGTACGGAGGAAAAGCGGACTTGATGACAGGTTGTAGAGGACGCTAAAGGCAGTACGCCCCCAATAGAAGCCACAAAATGCAACGGGTACCACCAGACCCACGAACGCTGACTAACAACAATATGAACATTACACAAGTGTTAAGTCGTTTAGATAATGACAAAACAAAAGGTTCCACAATCTGATTACATTTTTCAGTATAATTTGCAATCAAACCTTTCAAGGAAGTCGTGTTCATTGTGTCTCTGAAATATTTTTTTTCTTTCTCAAGGTCAAAGACATCCCAGCGTCTTATATCTCATGACATCCACTCAAACACGTACAACTACAAGAGCACGTTCTCTGTGGAGATAGTGCCTGTTTGCAAGGTATGTACTGACACCAGCTTCAAACTTTTCATCAAGTTTTCACACCAACAAAGACTCTTATCAATACGGAACTATTATTAGATCTAAACTGTTGGCCCTGCAATGAAGTGGCGACTTGTCCAGGGTGTACCTTGCCTTCTGCCCGAGTGCAGCTGGGATAGGCTCCGGCTACTTCGAGAGGGACAATCGTTAGAAAATGGATGGATGGATGGATATATGTGAAGTATTGTTTCGTTTTGGCCTTTCATATAGAGCTGGGCGATATGGCCTTTTTTTAATATCTGGATATTTTTAGGCCATGTCACGATACACTAGTGATGGGTCGATCAGGTGTCATGAAGCGTTTTGACACATTGCAAAACTGTATCGATACTGTGTAACTAAATACAGACATCTACTGGACATTAAAAATCCCTACAGGCAACCTATGGACCGACTCAACTGACAATGATTTTATTAACTAGTTCAGTGGTTCTCAAATGGGGGTACTTGAAGGTATGCCAAGGGGTACGTGAGATTTTTTTAAAATATTCTAAAAATAGCAACAATTCAAAAACCCTTTAGAAATATATTTATTGAATAATACTTCAACAAAATATGAATGTAAGTACATAAACTGTGAAAAGAAATGCAACAATGCAATATTCAGTGTTGACAGCTAGATCTTTTGTGGACATGTTCCATAAATATTGATGTTGAAGATGTATTTTTTTGTGAAGAAATGTTTAGAATTAAGTTAATGAATCCAGATGGATCTCAATTACAATCCCCAAAAAGGGCACTTTAAGTTGATGATTACTTCTATGTGTAGAAAATCTTTATTTATAATTGAATCACTTGTTCATTTTACAAAAAGTTTTTAGTTATTTCTATATCGTTTTTTCCAAATAGTTCAAGAAAGACCACTACAAATGAGGAATATTTTGCACTGTTATACAATTTAATAAATCAGAAACTGATGACATAGTGCTGTATTTTGTTTCTTTATTTTTTTTTTTTCAACTAAAAATGCTTTGCTCTGTTTAGGGGGTACTTGAATTAAATAAATGTTCACAAGGGGTACATCACTGAAAAAAGGTTGAGAACCTCTTAAAGGGGAACGTTATCACAATTTCAAAAGGGTTAAAAACAATAAAAATCAGTTCCCAGTGGCATGTTGTATTTTTGAAGTTTTTTTCAAAATTTTACCAGTCTCCGAATATCCCTAAAAAAAGCTTTAAAGTGCTTGACTTTCGCTATTTGCGATGCCACTATTCATTTCCCTGTGACGTCACACAGTGCTGCCAATGTAAACAAACAATGGGAATACCACAGCAAGATAAAGCGACATTAGCTCGGATTCAGACTCAGATTTCAGCGGTTTAAGCGATTCAACAGATTACGCATGTATTGAAACGGATGGTTGGAGTATGAAAGTATTGAAGAAGAAACCGAAGATATTGAGCGAATAGCTATTGACGCTATTCATAGCCATAGCATGGCCGAATAGCTGCGTTAGCATCGCCGGTAAAATGTGCGGACCAAACGATCAAGACTTTGGCATCTTGTGACACTGGAGAAACTTAAATCCGTCGATTGGTAAGTGTTTTTTTCGCATTAAATGTGGGTGGAAGGAAACGTAATATAGTTGCAAATGCATCTGCAACTTATCCATACATCTCTGTGCCATGTCTGCTTTAGCACCGCCGGTAAATAGCATGTTAGCATCGATTAGCTGGCATTCAACATCAACAAAACTTACCTTTGTGATTTCTGTGACTTTATCGTTAAAAATGCATCTGCAGGTTATCCATACATCTCTGTGCCATTTCTGCTTTAGCACCGCCGGTAAATAGCATGTTAGCGTCGATTAGCGTAGCATGTTAGCATCGATTAGCTGGCAGTCACGCCGCGACAAAATATGTCTGATTAGCACATAAGTCAACATCAACAAAACTCACCTTTGTGATTTTGTTGACTTTATCATTGCAAATGCATCTGCAGGTTATCCATACATCTCTGTGCCATGTCTGTCATCGCCGGTAAAATGTGGAGACACTTTGGTACATTCAATGGGGGTCGGGCGGCAGACACTTTCGCATCTTCGGGCCAGTGGTGCAACTTGAATCCCTCGCTGTTAGTGTTATTACACCCTTCAACAACACACCGACGAGGCATAATGTCTCCAAGGTTCCAAAAAATAGTCGAAAAAACGGAAAATAACAGAGCTGAGACACAATGTTTACAATGGGTTGAAAATGAAAATGGCGGCTGTGTTACCTCTGAGACGTCACATTCTGACGTCATCCCCTCCAGAGCGATAAACAGAAAGGCGTTTAATTCGCCAAAATTCACCCATTTAGAGTTCGGAAATCGGTTAAAAAAGTATATGGTCTTTTTTCTGCACCATCAAGGTATATATTGACGCTTACATAGGTCCGGTGATAATGTTCCCCTTTAACCAGTATATACAATAATATAAACCAAGTCGTTGTATTTCATTTAGGATTTTTTCATATCTTCACTTAAATAAAAAAATATTTTTATCTTTTTTAGATACAGTCAATAAATAATGTGAACATGTATCATAACATGGAAATCTAAGAGAACGTGTTGTGAATGAGAATGATTGTGGACTGGGGAATTTTTTTTATTTTATTTTTATTTTTTACGTGCGCTCTGAATACTGTTGATTGGTTGTTACCGCTTTTTAATGTAACCAATCACATGGTTGTGTGGGTGGGACAGTGCTGGGTGCTGAGACAGAGGCAGAAGAAGCAAAGCAGCTTGTTAAGACTTTAGCTTAGAAACACCCCCGTACCGAAACGGTTCAATACAAATACACGTACCGTTACACTCCTAACAGATCAAGTAGAAACTTTGAGAGAATATGATGAAACAACAAGGAAATTAACACAAATACCTTTTTCTTCCGATATATGGTCAAAATATTCCCACACGGCGGAAATGATCTCCGACGACTATAAATTTTTAATGACCAATGACAGAAGTGCGGCGATTCTGTTGGCAGCAGCATCTGGTTGACAGATGCGCTTCCTTATAAACACAGTTTGGCGCGCAAGCATCAGTTCGACACAGTTCGCGTGTCGGTCACGTGACCGAAACAGCTCATGATCGATCACATGACTTTCGAAAAGCGGTACGCGCACCGACACAGGGTTTTGCTCTATGAGGTCGACCCATGCGCCGATGCAACTACGATACACCAAATATATGTGGATATTTTTGCCTTAGCCTTGAATGAACACTTGATGCATATAATCACAGCACTATGATGATTCTATGTGTCTACATCAGGGGTGTCAAACTCAAATACAGAGTGGGCCAAAACTTTAAACTGAACAAAGCCGCGGGGCAAGGTTGAACAAATGAACCTTTTAATAGGGACCAAAGCAAGGTTTGCATTGATATACAAGGAAGGCTTATATAACTTTATAGTGACATGCAAAATGGAGTTTCAAATAATAATAATAGTAATTTAAAAACATCAATGGCATATCAAATAACATTTAAATAAAAATGGAATGCCTTTTTTCTTTTTGCAGCCTTCTGAGGTAAAAATCTAAATCAACTTTTTCCACAGGGTAGTAATACATTTTAAAATAAAATAATGAATGAATCAAACACTCAAGCCCTGAAGTAGCAAGAGAAAGTGCATGAATAAAACATTAATTATTGCACAGTTTGCGACACTGATTTGCTTTAACACTGAATATGGAACAAGCAACGCTTATATAACTTAATAGTGCAAAATCAACTTTCAAAAAACAAACAAAAAAATGGTATATTAAATAAAATTTTAATAAAACATTCAATCAATCAATCAATGTTTACTTATATAGCCCTAAATCATTAGTGTCTCAAAGGGCTGCACAAACCACCACGACATCCTCGGTAGGCCCACATAAGGGCAAGGAAAACTCACACCCAGTGGGACGTCGGTGACAATGATGACTGTGAGAACCTTAGAGAGGAGGAAAGCAATGGATGTCGAGCGGGTCTAACATGATACTGTGAAAGTTCAATCCACAATGGATCCAACACAGTCGCGAGAGTCCAGTCCAAAGCGGATCCAACACAGCAGCAAGAGTCCCGTTCACAGCGGAGCCAGCAGGAAACCATCCCAAGCGGAGGCGGATCAGCAGCGCAGAGATGTCCCCAGCCGATACACAGGCAAGCAGTACATGGCCACCGGATCGGGAGAGTGGGACATAGAAGAAAAAGAAAAGAAACAGTAGATCAACTGGTCTAAAAAGGGAGTCTATTTAAAGGCTAGAGTATACAAATGAGTTTTAAGGTGAGACTTAAATGCTTCTACTGGGGTGGCATCTCGAACTGTTACCGGGAGGGCATTCCAGAGTACTGGAGCCCGAACGGAAAACGCTCTATAGCCCGCAGACTTTTTTTGGGCTTTGGGAATCACTAACAAGCCGGAGTCCTTTGAACGCAGATTTCTTGCCGGGACATATGGTACAATACAATCGGCAAGATAGGATGGAGCTAGACCGTGTAGTATTTTATACGTAAGTAGTAAAACCTTAAAGTCACATCTTAAGTGCACAGGAAGCCAGTGCAGGTGAGCCAGTACAAGCGTAATGTGATCAAACTTTCTTGTTCTTGTCAAAAGTCTAGCAGCCGCATTTTGTACCAACTGTAATCATTTAATGCCTCTTTTCTATTTGCAGCCTTCTGGGGTAAATATCAACATTACATTTTCCCACAGGCTAATACATTTGAAATAAAAATAACAATGACGTGGGCCCGTAAGAGTTAGTGCTGCAAGGGGTTCTGGGTATTTGTTGTGTTGTGTTACGGTGCGGATGTTCTCCCGAAATGTGTTTGTCATTCTTGTTTGGTGAGGGTTCAAAGTGTGTCACATATTTGTAACAGTGTTAAAGTTGTTTGTACGGCCACCCTCAGTGTGACCTGTATGGCTGTTGAACAAGTATGCCTTGCATTTACTGAAGTGTGTGTGTACAAGCCGCAAATATTATGTAATTGTATGTAGGAAAAGTGGACTTGATGACAGGTTGTAGAGGACGCTAAAGGCAGTACGCCCCCAATTAGGAATTCGGGAGAATGGTTGCCCCGGGAGATTTTTGGGAGGGGGCACTGAAATTCGGGTGTCTCCCGGGAAAATCAGAAGCGTTGGCAAGTATGAGTATATGCTCTGCCGCTGTATAATACCGGCGGGCCAGCTCCAATGTTAAAGGGGAACATTATCACAATTTCAAAAGGGTTAAAAACAATAAAAATCAGTTTTGAAGTTTTTTTTTTAATTTTTACCGGTCTCCGAATATCCCCCAAAAAAGCTTTAAAGTGCTTGATTTTTGCTATTTGCGATGCGACTATCGATTTCCCTGTGACGTCATACAGTGCTGCCAATGTAAACAAACAATGGCGAATAGCACAGCCAGATATAGCGACATTAGCTCGGATTCAGACTCGGATTTCAGCGGCTTAAGCGATTCAACAGATTACGCATGTATTGAAACGGATGGTCGGAGTACGAAAGTATTGAAGAAGAAACTGAAGCTATTGAGCGAATAGCTATCGACGCTATTCATAGCCATAGCATGGTCGAATAGCTGCGTTAAAATCGCCGGTAAAATGTGCGGACCAAACGATCAGGACTTTCTTATTTAGTGACACTGGAGCAACTTAAATCCGTCGATTGGTAAGTGTTTTTTTCGCATTAAATGTGGGTGGAAGGAAACGTTATATAGTTGCAAATGCATCTACAGGTTATCCATACATCTCTGTTCCATGTCTGCTTTAGCACCGCCGGTAAATAGCATGTTAGCATCGATTAGCGTAGCATGTTAGCATCGATTAGCTGGCAGTCAACATCAACAAAACTCACCTTTGTGATTTCTGTGACTTTATAGTTGCAAATGCATCTGCAGGTTATCCATACATCTCTGTGCCATGTCTGCCTTAGCATCGCCGGTAAATAGCATGTTAGCATCGATTAGCGTAGCATGTTAGCATCGATTAGCTGGCAGTCAGACCGCAACCATATATGTCTGATTAGCACATAAGTCAACATCAACAAAAGTCACCTTTGTGATTTCGTTGACTTTATCATTGCAAATGCATCTGCAGGTTATCCATACATCTCTGTGCCATGTCTGTCATCGCCGGTAAAATGTGGAGACACTTTGGTACATTCAATGGGGGTCTGGCGGCAGACACTTTCGCATCTTCGGTGCAACTTGAATCCCTCCCTGTTAGTGTTGTTACATCCTCCGACAACACACCGACGAGGCATGATGTCTCCAAGGTTCCAAAAAATAGTGGAAAAAACAGAAAATAACAGAGCTGAGACCCAATGTTTACAATGTGTTGAAAATGAAAATGGCGGCTGTATTACCTCGGCGACGTCACATTCTGACGTCATCGCCTCCAGAGCGATAAACAGAAAGGCGTTTAATTTGCCAAAGTTCACCCATTTAGAGTTCGGAAATTGGTTGAAAAAAATATATGGTCTTTTTTTCTGCAACATCAAGGTATATATTGACACTTACATAGGTCTGGTGATAATGTTCCCCTTTAATTTGATATTGCCTCAAGGGCCAAATGAAATTACACAGCGGGCCAGAGTTTGACACCCATGGTCTACATTAAAACATTCCTCTTCATACTGCATTAATATATGCTACTTTTAAACTTTCAGGCAGAGAGGGAAATCACAACTAAAAGTGTATTTACTAAACAGTTATTAAGCAGTGATACAAACATTCATGTCATTTCAAAACAGAAAGTGCAAGATTGTCAGAGACATTTTAAAACAAGCTGTTAGTGCACTTTTGTGCATGATGTCACTAAGATGACATATCAAAACAACACTAAAATAAAATGCACTTTTTGTACAGAACGCCACTGTAATAGTTTAAAACAAATAAAGTGCACTTTTGTGCATGATGTCACACAAGATATTTTAATAAGTGTCAAATAAAAATGAGCTGCATAATAGTAAACCAAATAGTGTATGTCCTTCACTATGTGGTAGGTTCCTGCTGTTGTTGACTTATCAGTTCATACGGTGTTGATGTGGAAATGGTAAGTGTAAAAAAATAAATAAATCATTATTTTATAAAACAAGGCTTGGTATTGTGCGATATTAAAACACTGGTGTGATTACAATTCCAATGGCACAGAAACTACATTTAAAATCTGTTAAATGCTGGACTATTTACTTCAGCTCTATTCATTGGTGTCATCACTTTAACTCATGACTGTCTGCTGTTGCCAGGACAACGTGGTGTGCCTTTCACCACGGCTGGCTCAGAGCCTGGGGAACATGGGTCAAGTGTGCGTGTGCGTCCGCGTCACCAGCACCATACACCTCATTGACCCAAACAGCCTGCAGAGTGAGTATCTTTACACAATTCACATTTGCAATATTTTCTACAAGGTTTCCAGGTCTGCAGCCCGAACATGACGGTCACTTTTGAACAGCAACATCAGCTGTTTGACCAGACCTTATTGGAAGATGTCAATCAATCAATCAATGTTTACTTATATAGCCCTAAATCACCAGTGTCTCAAATGGCTGCACAAGCCACAATGACATCCTGGGCTCAGATCCCACATCAGGGCAAGGAAAAACTCAACCCAATGGGACAAAGTCAAACCTAGGAGGACCGCCCCCCCTGGGCGACCGGTGCAATGGACGTCGAGTGGATCTAACATAATCTTGTGCGAATCTAGTCCATAGTGGATCTAACATAATAGTGTGAGAGTCCAGTCCATAGTGGATCTAACATAATAGTGTGAAAGTCCAGTCCATAGTGGATCTAACATAATAGTGAGAGTCCAGTCCATAGTGGATCTAACATAATAGTGTGAGAGTCCAGTCCATAGTGGATCTAACATAATAGTGAGAGTCCAGTCCATAGTGGATCTAACATAATAGTGATAGTCCAGTGCATAGTGGATCTAACATAATAGTGATAGTCCAGTCCATAGTGGATCTAACATAGTAGTGATAGTCCAGTCCATAGTGGATCTAACATAATAGTGAGAGTCCAGTCCATGGTGGATCTAACATAATAGTGATAGTCCAGTCCATAGTGGATCTAACATAATAGTGATAGTCCAGTCCATGGTGGATCTAACATAATAGTGATAGTCCAGTCCATAGTGGATCTAACATAATATTATGAGAGTCCAGTCCATAGTGGATCTAACATGAAATTGTGAGAGTCCAGTCCATAGTGGATCTAACATAATAGTGTGAGAGTCCAGTCCATAGTGGATCTAACATAATAGTGTGAAAGTCCAGTCCATAGTGGATCTAACATAATAGTGATAGTCCAGTGCATAGTGGATCTTACTTAATAGTGATAGTCCAGTGCATAGTGGATCTAACATAATAGTGATAGTCCAGTCCATAGTGGATCTAACATAGTAGTGATAGTCCAGTGCATAGTGGATCTAACATAATGTGAGAGTCCAGTCCATAGTGGATCTAACATAAGTGATAGTCCAGTCCATAGTGGATCTAACATAATAGTGATAGTCCAGTCCATAGTGGATCTAACATAATAGTGATAGTCCAGTCCATAGTGGATGTAACATAATAGTGATAGTCCAGTGCATAGTGGATCTAACATAATAGTGATAGTCCAGTGCATAGTGGATCTAACATAATAGTGATAGTCCAGTGCATAGTGGATCTAACATAATAGTGATAGTCCAGTCCATAGTGGATCTAACATAGTAGTGATAGTCCAGTGCATAGTGGATCTAATATAATAGTGATAGTCCAGTCCATGGTGGATCTAACATAGTAGTGATAGTTCAGTCCATAGTGGATCTAACATAATAGTGTGAGAGTCCAGTCCATAGTGGATCTAACATAATAGTGATAGTCCAGTCCATAGTGGATCTAACATAATAGTGTGAGAGTCCAGTCCATAGTGGATCTAACATAATAGTGTGAGAGTCCAGTCCATAGTGGATCTAACATAATAGTGAGAGTCCAGTCCATAGTGGATCCAACATAATAGTGAGAGTCCAGTCCGTAGTGGATCTTACATAATAGTGAGAGTCCAGTCCATAGTGGATCTAACATAATAGTGATAGTCCAGTCCATAGTGGGGCCAGCAGAAGACCATCCCGAGCGGAGACAGTTCAGCAGTGCAGAGATGTCCCCAACCGATGCACAGACGAGCGGTCCACCCCGGGTCCCGACTTTGGAAAGCTCGTGCTTCATCCGTGGCCACTGAACCTGTATCCCCCCCTCCCTCCACCCCACACACACGAAGGAGAGGGGGGCAGAGCAGAAAAGAAACGGCAGGTCAACTGGTCTAAAAGGGGGGTCTATTTAAAGGTTAGATCATACAAATTGATTTTAAGTCAGGACTTCAAGATGTGTCGTATAAAGCCATATTTTTCTAGAAATCTGTGGTTGATAAAATAAGGGCGGTCATTTCTAGCTCGGTGGGGGTCAGAGCCGGTATCCTGTCCTAAAGGACGGAAGTTTTTTTGTGTGTTTTTTTTAGGAACTCATGAAAACAGGGGAATTTAAAAGTTAAAGTACAAATGATAGTCAAGTACACACTAGGTGTGGCGAAATTATTCTCTGCATTTGACCCATTGCCCTTGATCACCCCCTGGGAGGTGAGGGGAGCAGTGAGCACCAGCGGTGGCCGCGCCCAGGAATCATTTTTGGTGATTTATCCCCCGCTTCCAACCCCTTGATGCTGAGTGCCAAGTAGGGAGGTAATGGCTCCCATTATTATAGTCCTGACTATAAATATGTCTCGGCTGGGGTTTCAACTGCGGTTCAGCTCGGTTGGTAGAGCGGCCGTGCCAGCAACTCGAGGGTTGGAGGTTCGATTCCCGCTTCCGCCATCCTAGTCACTGCCGTTGTGTCCTTGGGCAAGACACTTTACCCACCTGCTCCCAGTGCCACCCACACTGGTTTGAATGTAACTTAGATACTGGGTTTCACTATGTAAAGCGCTTTAAGTCACTAGAGAAAAAGCGCTATATAAATGTAATTCACTTCACTTCAATTCACAACCACCTATCTCAGGGCGGACACTCTAGCCACTCCTCTCGTTCACCCCCTTGGTTGTGAAAGGAGCAGTGAGCAGCAGCGGTTGCCGCGCCCGGGAATCATTTTTGGTGATTTAACCCCCAATTCCAACCCTCGATGCTGAGTGTCCCATTTTTACAGTCTTTGGTATAACTCTGCTGGGGTTTGAACTCACAACCTACCCATCTCAGGGTTGACACTCGAACCACTAGGCCACCGTTTGAGTGCTTGTTATCAAAAATGGCGCAAACAAGTGGGGGAAATTATAGATTTTCACATGTTTGGTGGTATAAACAGGCACTCGAGACACTGTTAACCTTCCTCTTGTGTTAGCTTTCTGTTACCATCTCTTATGTTAACGGGTCGGTTTTGACCCATGTCTTAAATCAGCTGTAAAATACACTAAAAACAATTATCTATCATCCAATTTGTTTCTCATCTCTTGGTTACCTCGTTAGGCTTCCTTATCCTTGAAAATATTGGTTTTAATATTTTTGGTTTGGGCCATTGGGCCTTTTTTTTGTCAGTATACCCCTCGATTTCAATTTTTAAAAATGCTAAAACGAACCTCAAGAGAATCATATAAATAAAAAAAAGGTTGTTGCGTTACCTAACTATTACTAAGGGGTATTAGAACACATCTCTTGAATAAATGTGTTTTATTTATTTTTTCATTTTAAGAATTTTAGCTATAGTAACATATATGGTGTTACGGGTCAATTTCGACCCATATATATTTACTTCAAGAAAAAGGCTAAAACGTATTTTTTTCAGCAACAGAAATCCAACATCAAACAAACAACAACCAACAACCAATCAAGCAAATGAAACCAAGAGAAATAGATTACTAGTTCCAAAACTAATAAAAAAACAAAATCAGAGCGGCAAAAAGGGACACTTTTAGTGTCTTTTGTTTGTTATTGTACAGGATAACAAGGTAAAATGAGAATCCACTAAAGCTCACATGATTGGGAGAGGAGCTGGCTGTCAGTGTGTTCAGTTTTGGCTCTTATCATTGCTTTATCATCTTATTTTTATAACTGGGTCGAAACCGACCCTAACAACACCAAGGGCATAATTTCTACCAGAGCATTTTATAATTTAGTGAAAAAAAATAAAATGTTTTATTTTGTTGACAAAGAGGTTCCTGACAAAGTCAAAAAGCTTTGATGCAAAAAAATAAATGTATGTGGTGTTTTTATGTATTTAAAAACTAAAACGGGTCGGTGCCGACCCTAACACAAGACGAAGGTTAAACATATTTTAAGAATTCAACCCGAACGCCTCCCTAGGGAGGTGTTTCGGGCAAGTCTGACCGGTAGGAGGCCACCGGGAAGACCCAGGACACGTTGGGAAGACTATCTCTCCCGGCTGGCCTGGGAACGCCTCAGGATGCCCTGGGAGGAGCTGGACCAAGTGGCTGGGGAGAGGAAAGTCTGGGCTTCTCTGCTTAGGCTGCTGCCCCCGCGACCCCACCTCGGATAAGCGGAAGAAAATGGATGGATGGACTTTTAAAAGCTCAAAAATACTTTTGTCCACAATAATTAGTGTGTTTCTGAAGCAGTTCTTGTGCTAAAATGACCTCAGTCTGCTGACCACATGGTCACCACAACAATCCACGTCGCCGTCGTCTTCCATGTGCTTCTTGTCACGACACACAGCATGTCGCCACATGTACGGAGGCAGGAAAACCACACATTTGTTATGCAAGCTATCGTGGCTCATTAGCACAAGTCCGCTCACAGTGAGCGCTGCTTAATCAGTCGTTAAGTATAGCAGCAATTAGTGGTGATGTGCTTCCCCCCTCTTTTTTCCGGTGTAATCTACCGTGTTCCTCAGCAGAGTTTTGACATTTCAGAAGCTTCATGCACTATCTTAGCTCTTCAGAGATCAGGCTAATTTTGGTCCAGAACTTTTTTTTAGCTTATTAGAAAGAGGAAATAGCTGAAAACAATTTTTTTATGGCAATTAACGGCAGCCCTAAGAATTGCTTGTATAATTGTTCCTTCGTTTTTTAGCAGTACAGTTTGGCACTGAGCATCAAGGGTTGGAATTGGGGGTTAAATCACCAAAAATTATTCCCGGGCGCGGCACCGCTGCTGCCCACTGCTCCCCTCACCAACCCAGGGGGTGAACAAGTGGATGGGTCGAATGCAGAGGATACATTTCACCACACCTAGTGTGTGTGTGACAATCATTGGTACTTTAACTTTAACAGTTTGCAACTTCAATCCATCTTCTTCCGCTTATCAGAGGTGGGGTTGCGGGGGCAGCAGCCTAAGCAGGGAAGCCCAGCCTTTCCTCTCCCTAGCCACTTCGTCCAGCTCTTCTGGGGGTATCCCGAGGCATTCCCAGGCCAGCCGGGAGTCCATAGTCTACCCAACGTGTCCTGGTTCTTCCCCGTGGTCTTCTACCGGTTGGACGTGCCCTAAACACCTCCCTAGGAAGGCGTTTTGGTGGCATCCTGACCAGATGCCCGAACCACCTCATCTGGCTCCTCTTTCCTTTGAGCGCCTCTGGGATGGCAGAGCTTTGGATGGAGAGCCCCGCTACCAGGCGAAGGAAACTCATTTCGGCCGCTTGTACCCGTGATCTCGTCCTTTTGGTCACAACCCAAAGCTCATGACCATAGGTGAGGATGGGAATGTCGATCGACCGGTAAATTCAGAACTTTGCCTTCCGGCTCAGCTCTTTCTTCACCACAACGGATCGATACAGCGTCCGCATTACTGAAGACGCCGCACCAATCCACCTGTCGATCTTAGAATCCACTCTTCCCTCACTCGTGAACAAGACTCCGAGGTACTTGAACTCCTCCACTTGGGGCAGGGTCTCCTCCCCAACCTGGAGATGACACTCCACCCTTTCCCGGGCGAGAACCATGGACTCGGACCTGGAGGGGCTGATTCCCATACCAGTCGCTTCACACTCGGCTGCGAACCGATCCAGTGAGAGCTGAAGATCCTGGCCAGATGAAGCCATCAGGACCACATCATCTGCAAAAAGCAGAGACCTAATCCTGCAGCCACCAAACCAGATACCCTCAACGTCTTAAAGGGGAACATTATCATGATTTCAAAAGGGTTAAAACCAATAAAAATCAGTTCCCAGTGGCCTGTTTTATTTTTTGAAGTCTTTTTCAAAATTTTACCCGTCCCGGAATATCCCTAAAAAAAGCTTTAAAGTGCCTTATTTTCGCTATCTTCGAAGCCACACATTTTCCTGTGACGTCCTACAGTGCTGCCAATGTAAAAAAACAATGGCGAATAGCACAGCAAAATATAGCAACATTAGCTCGGATTCAGACTCAGATTTCTGCGGATTAAGCGATTCAACAGATTACGCATGTATTGAAACGTATGGTTGGAGTATGGAGGCAGATAGCGAAAACGAAATTGAAGAAGAAACTGAAGCTATTGAGCGAATAGCTGCCTTATTAGCATCGCTGGTATAATGTGTGGACCAAACGATCAGGACTTTCGCATCTTGTAACACTGGAGAAACTTAAATCCGTCGAGTGGTAAGTGTTTGTTTCGCATTACATGTGGGTATCTAGTTTCAAATGTACATACAGCTAGCCTAAATAGCATGTTAGCATCGATTAGCTGGCAGTCACGCTGCGACCAAATATGTCTGATTAGCACTTAAGTCAACAACATCAACAAAACTCACCTTTGTGATTTTGTTGACTTTATCGTTGCAAATGCATCTGCAGGTTATCCATACATCTCTGTGCCATGTCTGTCATCGCCGGTAAAATGTGCAGACACTCCGGCACATTCAATGGGGGTCTAGCGGCAGATTTCTTGCCACTTTCGCATCTTCGGGCCAGTGGTGCAACTTGAATCCTTCCCCGTTAGTGTTGTTACACCCTCCGACAACACACCGACGAGGCATGATGTCTCCGAGGTTCCAAAAAATAGTCGAACAAACGGAAAGAGCTGAGACCCGGTGTTTGTAATGTGTTTGAGAAAATGAAAATGGCGGCTTTATGACCCAGGTGACGTCACATTCGGACGTCATCGCTCCAAGAACGATAAACAGAAAGGCGTTTAATTTGCCCAAATTCACCCATTTAGAGTTCGGAAATCGGTTAAAAAAATATATGGTCTTTTTTTCTGCAACATCAAGGTATATATTGACGCTTACATAGGTTTGGTGATAATGTTCCCCTTTAAATGCGCTTAGAAATTCTGTCCAAAGAAGTTATGAAGGGAATCGTTGACAAAGGGCAGCCTCACAGGAAACGTATCCGACTTACTGCCGGCAATGCAGACCAAGCTCTGACTGATCATACAGGTAGCGGACCGCCACAATCAGACAGTCCGATACCCCGTACTCTGAGCACCCCAAAGGACTTCCGTCGAATGCCTTCTCCAAGTCCACAAAGCACATGTAGACTGGTTGGGCAAACTCCCATGCAGCCTCAAGAACCCTGCCGAGAGTATAGAGCTGGTCCACAGTTCCACGACCAGGACGAAAGCCACACTGTTCCTCCTGAATCCGAGGTTGGACTATCCGGCGTAGCCTCCTCTCCAGTACACCTGAATAGACCTTACCAAGGAGGCTCAGTGTTTGCAACTTAATTGATTAAAAAACAGTATCAAGAAAATAAATGTAAATAACGCTAACCACTATTTTGTACGTTTGCACCATGACATGCATATGTTTCTTATAAATAAAGCATTTTCTGACTCCCAGTTGCTGAGGTGGAAGGGAACACATACTGGCGCCATCCCTTCAACAGCCTCTGTAACCCACGGCAACTGGAGGAGTTTATCGTCATGGATATTGACATCATCAGAGACCAGAAGCTGTCTGCCGGGGCCTGCATGAGGTCCAATAAGGTGAGCGTGGCTGGAGAACAGACTGCAATCAATGATGATCCATTACAGTATTTCTGGAGCGGCGTGTGGAATTCAAGCCAACGTGACAGAAATGTTAGCAAATCGATGGCATGGGGAATGAGGTTTGCCGTGATGCAGTTCTCTGAATGCTTTTATTAATATTGATGCTCCTCTCACAAAACATTGGCCACAAAAAATCCTGAAGTAGCACCAGTTAGGGTTTCATATTTAGCGGCCAGAATTTTTGTTAATTCCTGCAGAATTTTCACAGCCGAACAATTTTTTTTCCCTCTTCCATACAAAAAAAGGCAATTGAATGAATTTGTTCCAGAGTCAGGCTGTGACCGTGAGAAAACCTTTTGCTGTACTAGCAATGTTTTAAATACATTTTTAAAGGCCTACTGAAATGAGATTTTCTTATATAAACGGGGATAGCAGGTCCATTCTATGTGTCATATTTGATCATTTCGCGATATTGCCATATTTTTGCCGAAAGGATTTAGTAGAGAACATCCACGATAAAGTTCGCAACTTTCGGTGCTAAGAGAAAAACCCTGCCTCTACCGGAAGTCGCAGACGATGACGTCACACGTGTGGGGGCTCCTCACATATTCACATTGATTTTAATGGGAGCCTCCAACAAAAAGTGCTATTCGGACTGAGAAAACAAAAATTACCCCATTAATTTGAGCGAGGATGAAAGATTCGTGTTTGAGAATATTGACTGCGACGGACTAGAAAAAAAAAAAAAGTTAAATAAAAAAAACAAACCGCGATTGCATTGCATTGGGACAGATTCCGATGTTTTTAGACACATTTACTAGGATAATTCTGGGAAATCCCTTATCTTTCTATTGTGTTGCTAGTGTTTTAGTGAGTTTAATAGTACCTGATAGTCGGAAGGGTGTCTCCACGGGTGTCTTGATGCCAATGTCTCAGGGGAGTCAACGGCAGCTATGGACGGCACAAGCTCAGCTTTTCTCCGGTAAGAACTGACTTTTTAACCACAATTTTCTCACCGAAGCCTGCTGGTTGACATTCGGTAGGGATCCATGTTGGCTTGACCGCGCTTTGATCCATAGTAAAGTTTCACCTCCAGGAATTTTAAAGAAGGAATCACCGTGTGTTTGTGTGGCTAAAGGCTAAAGCTTCCCAACTCCATCTGTCTACTATGACTTCTCTAATAATATTTAAACAAATTGCAAAAGATTCAGCAACACAGATGTCCAAAATACTGTATAATTATGCCGTTAAAGCAGACGACTTTTAGCTGTGTGTGTGTGCAGTGCTCATATTCCTAACAGCCCATGACGTCTTGCGTACACCTCATCATTACACAACGTTTTCAACAAGAAACTCCCATCCCTCAATCCATTTTCTACCGTTTATTCCCTTTTGGGGTCGCGGGGGGCGCTGGCGCCTATTTAAAATGGTAATTTAGTAAACTAAAAAGGCCGTAGTGGCATGTGTTGCAATGTTAATATTTCATCATTGATATATAAACTATCAGACTGCGTGGTGGGTAGTAGTGGCTTTCAGTAGGCCTTTAACAATATTAATGTGCGACACAGGAATAGCATTTGTAGAATTGCTCATGACTGTTGACATTACCTGATGTACCGTATTTTCCGCACTATAAGTCGCACCGGATTATAAGGCGCACCTTCAACGAATGGCCTATTTTAACTTTGTTCGTATAAAAGGCGCACCACATTATAAGGCAGACCTGGGCAATTGTTTTGACTTGAGGGCCACATTTAGAGAAAAAAAATGTGTCTGGGGGCTGGTTTATCTATTCTTAGGAACACAAATGCAAAACCTTACATTAATGTCTGATTGAATGCTAAAAACATTATGACAGACCGCCTCAAAAAATGTAATGTAATTTTACATTTTTCTATGACTGATAAAACACTGAATATTGACAAACAATGAATGTCACACACCCTTTCAATTGACATATTTTACAATCACGTGAAACTAGGGGTGTAACGGTACACAAAAATTTCGGTTCGGTACGTACCTCGGTTTAGAGGTCACGGTTTGGTTCATTTTCGGTACAGTAAGAAAACAACAAAAAATACATTTTTTGGGGTATTTATTTACCAAATTTGTAAACAATGGCTTGATCCTTTTAACATTGGGAACACTATAATAATTCTGCCCACGTTAATCCACATTAAACTGCCTCAAGTTGTTGCTTTGATTAAATAAAATGACACAACTTTTCTTCTACATATAAAAAATGCAACATTAAACAGTTTCAAGTCAACTCATCATGCTTAATTTATTACAGCATTGGGGAAGCCTGTAGTTGATTTTTATTATGTAAATGTTATATATGTATCAACATGTGATAGCAGGGACCCTGCCATTCAAAACTAGGCTGCTACATTACTAATGATTAATGTAACTATAGCTGAAAATTCATGCCTGACTACCATGGAGTTTATGTAGGCTTTATGATGCACTTAAATTATTTTATACACTATCAGAGACAGAAACTCTTCATTTAATATAATGTCCTTTTTTGCTGCTTCAACACACCTATATCAACACTGTCCGTAACACACGCACGCACACACACACACACACACACCGCAAAATGAGTTAACGTTTCGCTAAAAGCTAACTAGCCTTCACCTAAAGCCAGGACTGCGAGTGAGCTGAGCATCAGTTTGTTTCTAGAAGGTCAACATCAAAATGATGTTTAGAAAGTAGTTTACTTGGAATATAATTTGGGGAGAGTGCGTTGTTCCCCTGCTAAAGACCTATCTGCTCGACACCGACACTGAAGCCCTGACGACATGCGCTCTGAATACGCATTGCTGATTGGCTTTGTATGTAACCAATTAGATGGTTGTGTGGGCGGGACAATGCAGGGTGCTGTGTACATACACAGAGGCAGAACGGAGCGGGGCAGCTTGTTAAGACTTTAGCATAGGCGGCTACTTCATATGTACGTGTTGAACTCGTTCGATATTCCTCCGCATTGAACCGGAACCCCTGTACCGAAACGGTTCAATACAAACGTACCGTTACACCCCTACGTGAAACACAACAAAAATGCAACAAACAGTGAAATATGAACGCAAGGTAAAAATTAAACCCACCAACAATCTGATATATCACTAAGCTTTAGAACTGTGTTGTGAAAAGCTCCTTCCACGTCTGTGGAAACGCTTCCCGCCCACACTGCTTGGCAGTTCGTCTGAGCTGCTGTGACGTAAATTACTATAGTAACTAATTAGATGACCATAATAACTAATTAGATTACCATAGTAACTAATTAGATCGCCTTAGTAACTGGTATGTCATGCAAAAGCGCAGATTCCAACCATTGAAATACTTTGTACAGTTGAAGACTTACGGTCATTAGAAAACATGAGTGCACATCATAATGGCAGCTACAGTTTCCGTCTTGAAGATCTAAAAAAAAAAATTGGGGGGAATGTCCGGCAGGCCAGATTGAAAAGCTTAAATGGCCGCATGTGGACCCCCGGGCCTTTTTTTTGCCCAGGTCCGTTATAAGGCACATAGAATAGACCAGGCGTGGACAATTATTTTACTCAGGGGGCCAGATTTAGATAAAAAAAAACTGTGTCTGGGGGGGCCAGTATATCTATTTTTAGGAATACTAATACAAAACCTCACAATAATGATTGTAAGCTAAAAACGTTATGACAGGCCGCCTTAAAAAACGGAATGGAATTAGAAATGTTTTTTTTACTGAATGAGACACCCAGAATGTAGATGAAAATAAAGAATGTGGGATTTACAATATTAACTATGAAGGATAAAACACTGAATATTAACAACATATTTTACAATCAACCAAAATTTAACAAAGTGGAAGAAAAAACCTCCTACAATATGATACCTCATGGTGACCATAGTAAGTAATTAGATGACCATAGTTAACTAGTATATGATGCAGATTCCAACCATTGAAAGACTTCGTATAGTTGAAGACTTAGGCTGATTAGAACAGTGGTTCTCAACCTTTTTTCAGTGATGTACCCCCCGTGAAAATGTTTTTAATTCAAGTACCCCCTAATCAGAGCAAAGCATTTTTGGTTGAAAGAAAGAGACAAAGAAGTAAAATACAGCACTATGTCATCAGTTTCTGATTTATTAAATTGTATAACAGTGCAAAATATTGCTCATTTGTAGTGGTCTTTCTTGAACTATTTGGAAAAAAGAACTTGTTGAAAATAAACAAGTGATTCAATTATAAATAAAGATTTCTACACATAGAAGTAATCCTCAACTTAAAGTGCCCTCTTTGGGGATTGTAATAGAGATTCATGAACTTCATTCTAAACATTTCTTCACAAAAAAAGAAATATTTAACATCAATATTTATGGAACATGTCCACAAAAATGAATATTGCTTTGTCGCATTTCTTTTCACAGTTTATGAACTTACATTCATATTTTGTTGAAGTATTATTCAATAAATATTAGGGCTGCGAATCTTTGGGTGTCCCACGATTCGATTCAATATCTATTCTTAAGGTCGCGATTCGATAATATATCGATTTTTTTCGATTTAACGCGATTCTCGATTCAAAAACGATATTTTTCCGATTCAAAAGGATTCTGTATTCATTCAATACATAGGATTTCAGCAGGATCTACCCAGTTTGCTGATATGCTAGCAGAGTAGTACATTTTTGTAAAAAGCTTTTCTAAATGTAAAGGACAATGTTTTATCAACCGATTGTAATAATGTAAATTTGTTTTAGCTATTAAACAAACCAAAAATATGACTTATTTTATCTTTGTGAAAACATTGGACACAGTGTGTTGTCAAATTTATTAGATTAGATTAGATAGTACTTTATTTATTCCGTCAGGAGAGTTCCTTCAGGAAAATTACAATTTTCAGCACAATCCCATTCAAGATCAGACAAACATTACAGGGAGACAGAACAGGATCGCTGACGGGTCTGCCGGCTTCCAGCGCCCCTTACAAAAAAAGTCTACATACAGGTAAACGGGGGGTGGGAGAAAAGAATAAAAGATTAAAATACAATTTAAAAAAAATCCAAAAAAAAAAAATCGGTCTTAGCCTGGGCACTGGAGTGGGGGTGCAGACTGAGGCCAAGGGGGAAAAAAAAAAACGACTCATAGCCATAGTACAGATGTGATGCAAGTGTAAGCCACTGTGACACTATTGTTCTTTTTTATTATTTTTATAAATGTCTAATGATAATGTCAAGGAGGGATTTTTAATCACTGCTATGCTGAAATTATAACTAATATTGATACTGTTGTTGATAATATTCATTTTTGTTTCACTACTTTTGGTTTGTTCTGTGTGGTGTTTGTGTCTCCTCTCAATTGCTCTGTTTATTGCAGTTCTGAGTGTTGCTGGGTCAGGTTTGGTTTTGGAATTGGATGGTATTGATGTGTATTGTTTTGTTGGATTGATTTATTTAAAAAAAATATAAAAAATAAATCGATTCTTTTAAAAATGAGAAATGATTCTGAATCGCACAACGGATTCGATTCGTATTCGAATCGATTTTTCCCCACATCTCTAATAGATACATTTATAAAGGATTTTCGAATTGTTGCTATTTTTAGAATATTTAAAAAAAATCTCATGTACCCCTTGGCATGCCTTCAAGTACCCCCAGGGCTGCGCGTACCCCCATTTGAGAACCACGGCATTAGAAAACATTGCACATCATAATGGCAGCTACACTTTCCATCTTAAAGATCTAAAACAATTATTTGGGAATGTCCTACTGGCCAGATGGTAACGCTTAAAGGGCCGCATGTGGCCCCGGGGCCTTAATTTGCTCAGGTCTGGAATAGACGCTACAGTAGAGGCTGGGGTTACGTTATGCATCCATCAGATCAGGGGTCTCAGACACGAGACGTTATTTTGCGGCCCCCAACTTAATATGAAAGTTAAACGTTAGGGCGGCCCGCGAGTTTTATATGAATGGCGCTTGACAGCGTTGTGTTATTTGGCTCCAAAATGGCTCTTTCAACGTTCTGGGTTGCCTACCCCTGCGTTAGTGGAAAAGCGGCAAATGAGTGAAAGCGACAGAGACGTCGCCATGGAGACAAGGATTTTCTTACGTGGCTGGGCTGCAGTCACACCGCGACACCTGTCCGTCAGTACTAACAGTCCCCGATAACCTGGACCAATTCAAACCGTTACTTGTTTTCTTTATTGTTTAATTTGCATTGCCTCACACGATGAACACTACATATATTTCTATATAACACTTCGGGAGCTGTCACTTTTTTTGCGCTCGCTATCCCGGTACTATTATCCGCCGACTACCGTGTTGTTGTAGGGAAGAAAAGCAGAACGACGCACATCGCAGAAATAACATTATTCTCCATACGTGGGCTAAATACAAATGTATTCCACAACCCTAAACATGTTTTTTTAAAGCCTGCAGTGAAGAAAAAGGTTTGTGATGAGCAAAGACAATTCCAGGACCCCAAGACCTGGGGGCGACTTTTGGGGCCTTTTTTTTTTTTTTTTTTACATAAGCCTAAAATAATTGGCTCAGAAATGCTACCTCAATTTGTGTTGTTTTAACTGATTTGTGAAATTCTCTTCACCTGTGGCGTATTCTCTGAGAACCTCTGTTTTTGTTTCAAATGTTTTGAGGCGATATTTATATTTCTTACATTAGAATGGTCCACCGGACTGAGATGAGACATTTTAATAAATGGGCTGTTACCCGTTTTTTGTTTAAATTTAATTAACCTGTTTTGAGGCATTATTTATGTTTATATTACATACAAGAGGTTATTTTGAATATTGCTACCTCTGCACTTTTTCTTAAACTGTGAATATTACAGAATATAAGTGGGCCTAGTTTGTTATACTATTCAATAGAGGAGAAAAAATGCTTTATTTAAATAAATATATTATTTATAAATCAATGTCGAGCATCATTGGCAAATGTTCACCTAGTCCCGGGCTTGGCACGCATATAGGTGGCGTCTTTTTGAGATTTCACTATATGGTCAGCCTACCCCAGGTAAACTGAGTTTGAGACCCCCGCATTAGATGGAGCTGCGCTAAAGGGAATGTCAACAAACAGTCAGATAGGTCAGTCACACTTTATTAATAGATTACGAACCAGCGTTCTGACAACTCCGTTCACTCCCAAAATGAATAGATAGATACATAGATAGTACTTTATTGATTCCTTCAGGAGAGTTCCTTCAGGAAAATTAAAATTCCAGCAGCAGTGTACAGAGTTGAGATCAATTTAAAAAAGTAAATAATGGGGGTTTAAATGGAAACAAAATAGAGAAATATTACAATAAGAATAAAAAATAAAAAGCAACTATGGGAATAACAATATAACAGTAAAATAAGAATATAACAAGACAAAGTAGGCAGTAGTGACCATGTTATGAAAACGTATTGCACTGTTATTGTTTGTCATCCTAGTACCCCCCGCCTCCTGCCCCAGAGAGGAGTTGTACAGTCTAATGCCATGTGGGACAAAGGAGTTTTTGAGTCTATTAGTCCTGCACTTGGGATGAAGCAGTCTAGCACTGAACAGGGTCCTCTGGCTACTGATAACGCTATGCAAAGGGTGACTGGCATCATCCAGGATGCTCACTAGTTTGTCAACAGTCCTCTTCTCTGTGAGTCCAGTTTCATTCCGACTGTAGAACCGGCCCGCCTGATCAGTTTCTCAAGTCTGGAGCTGTCCTTTTTAGATGTACTGCCCCCCCAGCACACTACCATGTAGAACAGAATAAAGAGCTGTTTTATTATTTTCCCCGAGGTAAAGTCAGTGACTTGGTATATATTGTATATTATTTCCCAAGTAATATACTATAATTTGATGTGTTGATTTAAATGTTAAGCTTTCGTCACTGTTAATACACCGTGTTACCTGTGTTGCAGTAAGCCATTGACAGAGTCTTGCATGGATACAATTTTACAAATCCAGAACTTCCCCACCCATATGTCTCATTAATAAAGGTTACCTACGCACACATAGACCCTAACATTTTTGTCCATTACTTGGTCATTATTCATCAATGTTATGATTTACAATATAAATCTAATATAACCTGTGGGCTGCCCATTTGTAGCTCTGCCAACAATTGATGTATCTATTCTTTGTTGTACAGCACACTCTGGCTGAGGTGTGGGTACAAAAAACATCTGAGATGGACACCAGTCAGCAGTACCACTGCCGCACATTCCTCGGCCACCTGCTTAACATCGGAGACCTGGTCATGGGGTAAGGACTAGCACTTGAGTACTTTTTTGCTGGATCAACAGAAAGACTGATTACAATTTGGGCGTATCATCGCTCATCCATGCGGACTGGACACTGGCCGAGACTGGAGTCGGCTGTCTTGGTTGCTTTGTTGGGTTTGCTCCTGTCTCTGGCCATGCTCCCTCCACCCCAGCGGACAATGGAGTGGAACACCGCAGAGGCCACCACAGTGGATATGTTTCTTTTACTTTTTATTCATAGCTGTATGTAGAAGTGTCTGGTTGCATCTGCTGCTTTAATGTCTTTAATGTCCTCTGTGTTCTTTGATGTTTCCCTCTTACATACATGTAAGAGGGATGTGTACTATGGCTATGAGTTTTTTTTTTTTTTCCCTTTGCCTCAGTCTGCACCCCCTCTCCAGGGCCCAGGCTAAGACCGATTTTTTTATTTTAATCTTCTATTTGTTTACCTGTATCTCATCTTTTTTTCTAAGGGGCGCTGGAAGCCGGCAGACCCGACAGCGATCCTGTTCTGTCTCCCTTTAATGTTTGTCTGATCTTGAATGGGATTGTGCTGAAAATTGTTATTTTCCTGAAGGAACTCTCCTAATGGAATAAATAAAGTACTATCTAATTGCTATTTTGTTCCTCACAGCTTCGACTTTGCCAATTCCAATGTCAACGACGAATTCCTGAATAAGATGAACCCACACCATGTACCTGATGTGGTAATACTCGTCTTCAATGACTTAATACTTCCACCTAGTGGCGAGCCACAACATGTGGCCCGTCTCCCACATAAGTAAAACTATTCTCGCAAACCGTGGCGCCGTTGAACTAATCAGAAGGAAATGTTCCCTTAAGGTGCTAATCAAGAAGAGCTACGACCGCAGCCGCAGAGCAAGGCGCAGGAACTGGAAACTGCTGGAGATGGCAAGAGACCGAGAGAGCATGGACACAGATGACGAGAGGTATCGCCGTCATTCACTGTGAAGCTACAAGAAAAACATTAGACAACAGGAACTAACCTTTTTTGATTGATTGATTGATACTTTTATTAGTAGATTGCACAGTTCAGTACATATTCCGTACAATTGACCACTAAATGGTAACACCCCAATAAGTTTTTCAACTTGTTTAAGTCGGGGTCCACGTTAATCAATTCATGGTACAAATATATACTATCAGCATAATACAGTCATCACACAAGTTAATTATCATAGTATGTACATTAAATTATTTACATTATTTACAATCCGGGGGGTGGGATGAGGAGCTTTGGTTGATATCAGAACTCCAGTCATCAACAATTGCATCAACAGAGAAATGTGGACATTGAAACAGTGTAGGTCTTATTTAGTAGGATATGTACAGCCAGCAGAGAACATAGTGAGTTCACATAGCATAAGAACAAGTATATACATTAGAAGTACATTTGAGTTGTTTATAATCCGGGGAGATGGGATGTGAATGGAGGAGGGTATTAGTAAAGTGTTGAAGTTGCCTGGAGGTGTTGTTTTAGAGCGGTTTTGAAGGAATATAGAGATGCACTTACTTTTATACCTGTTGGTAGTGCATTCCACATTGATGTGGCATAGAAAGAGAATGAGTTAAGACCTTTGTTAGATGGGAATCTGGGTTTAACGTGGTTTGTGGAGCTCCCCCTGGTGTTGTGGTTACGGCGGTCATTTACGTTAAGTAGTTTGACATGTACTTCGGTATCAAGGAGGTGTAGCGGATTTTATAGACTAGGCTCAGTGCAAGTTGTTTTACTCTGTCCTCCACCCTGAGCCAGCCCACTTTGGAGAAGTGGGTTGGAGTGAGGTGTGATCTGGGGTGGAGGTCTAAAAGTAACCGGACTAGCTTATTCTGGGATGTTTGGAGTCTAGATTTGAGGGTTTTGGAGGTGCTGGGGTACCAGGTGATGCAAGCGTAATCGAAGAAGGGTTGAATGAGAGTTCCCGCTAGAATCCTCAAGGTGCATAGCTCGGTTGGTAGAGTGGCCTTGCCAGCAACTTGAGGGTTGCAGGTTTGATTCCCGCTTCCGCCATCCTAGTCACTGCCGTTGTGTCCTTGGGCAAGACACTTTAACCACCTGCTCCCAGTGCCACCCACACTGGTTTAAATGTAACTTAGATATTGGGCTTCACTATGTAAAGCGCTTTGAGTCACTACAGAAAAGCGCTATATAAAATATAATTCACTTCACTTCACTTTTGTTGACCAGAGAGGAGATTCTGTAGAGGAATCTCGTTCTTTGGTTGACCTTTTTGATCACCTTGGTTGCCATTTTATCACAGGAAAGATTAGCCTCTAGAATGGAACCTAGGTAGGTGATCTCATCCTTCCTGGTGATAACAATGTCACCCACTTTTATAGTGAAGTCACTGACCTTTATTGATAATTGGCCCTATTTCTGGGGCTGATGAGGGACGGCCTTCACCCTAACCAGGAAGGCGCTATCAATCCTGTCTAGGAACATAGTCACACTTGACTAACTACACTAGAGCAAGCCCGGTCACAGGCAATTACACTGTCTGTTTGTCCGGGTTTGGAGTCAGTTAAGCTAGAACTAGCCAGCGCCAGGCTGGAAAATCCCTGCACACATAGCATTTGTCCTAGAATAATACACATAATGTTTTTTCTGCAGTGACTGTGCCAAAGGTGGACATGCATTCTACTGAGGTGGCAAATTACGACGCTTTCCGTGTATCACAGCACCAAGCAAACAATCTGAAGATTCCCGTCAAATCAATTCCTAGATGTGGTCGAAATTATTTAAAGCGCACCACGCAAAATAAACGCAACATTATTAGGGCCGCATGGCCCATTGCAAAAGGACTCCAAAGGAGTCCTTTTGCAATGGGCCAAAGGGCCAAAGGACTTATTGAATTTTGTGCGTTTTATTCTTTGTTTCTTTCTTTATTATTTTTCCGCAACTATGCGCTGTAATTTGACCCCCTTAACATGCTGCAAAACTCACCAAATTTGACAAACACATCGGTCCGGCAAACCTTCCCAACTTATTAAAGAACCAAACCCCAAAAACCAAAATTGCCTCTAGCGCCCCCTACGGAAAAAAAAAAAAACAGACTGCCTTTAACTTCCGTTAGCAATGTCATAGAGACATAAAACAAAAACTTCTATGTAGGGCTGACTTAGACCTAGATTTCATAATTTTACCTTCTAGGGCCAAAATTTTGCAAAAATCCCTTCAAAGCAAAATTTGCCTTAAAAAAATGCAATTTTTGTCTATTTGCGCTGTAACTTGACCCCCTTAAAATGCTTCAAAACTCACCAAACTTGACACACCTATCAGGACTGGCAAAAATTACAATCTAATAAAAAAAAAAAACTCCAAATTGCGCTCTAGCGCAATTTTTGAATAAAACACAGAAAAAACTGCTCCTAGGAAGAAAACACAGACAAAACTGCTTGTAACATCCGGTAGGAATGTATGAGAGACATGAAACAAAAACCTCTATGTAGGTCTCACTTAGACCTACATTTTAATAATTGACAATATTCAGCAAAAATCCACAGGAAGTTGGCAATTATCCCTTCAAAACAAAAGTTTTGTAAAAACCTGTCACCTTTCTTCAAACATTATCTCCTCTGAGCGCGTTTGTCGTTTCGGCTTCAAACTCGCACAGGAGAGAGATTGAACCCTTCTGATTAAAAGTTATCGAAAGTGTTTTGATTACTGCTCCGGTTTTGATTTTATGAACCTTCAAAGAACCACTGCGCTGATGCTGCTGTGCTACAGTTGTCTTAAGATGGCTGCTTAAAAGCAGGAAGCACTAGCGTGCCCACACAATGCAGAGAAGGTAGGTACACTACACAAAAGTATTGGGACACTTAGGACTACCACTGGACAAAAGTATTGGGACACTCAGGAGTAACACTAGGCAAAAGTATTGGGACACTTAGGACTAACAGTAGACAATGACAATGTGAAATTGAATCAATTCTTTTTTGTCCTCAAAATTCTACACACAATACCCTATATATAATAGTAGCTACTATCCATGCATCTTCTAACACTTATCCGGGTTTAGGTCGCGGGGACAGCAGCCAAAGGCGGGCCCGACCAACGCTGCTTGCAGTTTTAATTAATATTACTACTACAGATACATTTGAACAATAACTCCTCAAAACAGCCCACTACCTATAATATGGGTTTTCTAAACATAAGATTGTCTCCCCCAAAAAATCTAAACCTGGTTTTGATTTCACTATTGATATTACGATGGTGACTAGATGGAGTCGCTTTGGGTTAACCCTGTTTTTTGTTCTCAGACAATACCAGGACTTCCTTGAAGACCTGGAGGAAGATGAGGCTCTGCGAAAGAATGTTAACATCTACAGAGGTAAGCAACTGCACGTGACTAACATTGCCTTATATACTTTGTGTCAACTTAAGCTACCAGTGGAAACCGTGTCACGTTGGTGCAAATATCTTAAGAATATAACCCCCACTCCACACATAACGATTGTTTAAACACTTTGAGGTCTTTTGTCTGTTATAAACCCCACACATAAAGACAAAAACTCAGGCATTTAGCAGTTTTGATCTTTGTGTGTGCTGTGCTGAATAATATCAGCACAGCACAAATTAGACTTAGACAAACTTCAATGATCCACAAGGGAAATTGTTCCACACAGTAGCTCAGTTACAAAGGATGGACAGGACAATGCAGGTATAAAATAGACTAAAAATGTACAGTAGTAGCAATATAAAATATAACATGTAATATTTACATAATATATGTACAGTATATGATATATACTGATATCTTATATTATATACAGTACATAACGATTCTGTCCCACCACAGAGCCAGACTCCAGTTCTCCAAGCCCCAAATCTTGGTTTCTCCTCCACTGTCAGTGCAAACAGCGTTATATATATTTAAAAATATCTGTATGTCAGTAATTGTAGTCTTGTTTACATTTTAAAATCAATATTTTTGTTACATTTGTTTGGTTTTACAATAGTGACTTTTTTCTCAAAACAAAACGGTGTGAGAGCGGTTAGTGCGTCTGCCTCACAATACGAAGGTCCTGGGTTCGATCACACGCTCGGGATCTTTCTGTGTGGAGTTTGCATGTTCTCCCCGTGACTGTGTGGGTTCCTTCCGGGTACTCCGGCTTCCTCCCGCCTCCAAAGACGTGCACCTGGGGATAGGCCCCTCCCACCTCCAAAGACATGCACCTGGGGATAGGCCCCTCCCGGCTCCAAAGACATGCACCTGGGGATAGGCCCCTCCCACCTCCAAAGACATGCACCTGGGGATAGGCCCCTCACACCTCCAAAGACGTGCACCTGGGGGTAGGCCCCTCCCACCTCCAAAGACATGCACCTGGGGATAGGCCCCTCCCACCTCCAAAGACATGCACCTGGGGTTAGGCCCCTCCCACCTCCAAAGACGTGCACCTGGGGATAGGCCCCTCCCACCTCCAAAGACATGCACCTGGGGATAGGCCCCTCCCACCTCCAAAGACATGCACCTGGGGATAGGCCCCTCCCACCTCCAAAGACATGCACCTGGGGTTAGGCCCCTCCCACCTCCAAAGACGTGCACCTGGGGATAGGCCCCTCCCACCTCCAAAGACATGCACCTGGGGATAGGCCCCTCCCACCTCCAAAGACATGCACCTGGGGATAGGCCCATCCCACCTCCAAAGACATGCACCTGGGGATAGGCCCCTCACAACTCCAAAGACATGCACCTGGGGGTAGGCCCCTCCCACCTCCAAAGACATGCACCTGGGGATAGGCCCCTCCCACCTCCAAAGACATGCACCTGTGGTTAGGCCCCTCCCACCTCCAAAGACGTGCACCTGGGGATAGGCCCCTCCCACCTCCAAAGACATGCACCTGGGGATAGGCCCCTCCCACCTCCAAAGACGTGCACCTGGGGATAGGCCCCTCCCACCTCCAAAGACTTGCACCTGGGGATAGGTCCCTCACACCTCCAAAGACGTGCACCTAGGGATAGGCCCCTCCCACCTCCAAAGACATGCACCTGGGGATAGGCCCATCCCACCTCCAAAGACATGCACCTGGGGATTGGCCCCTCCCACCTCCAAAGACGTGCACCTGGGTATAGGTCCCTCACACCTCCAAAGACGTGCACCTGGGGATAGGCCCCTCCCAACTCCAAAGACATGGACCTGGGGATAGGCCCCTCCCAACTCCAAAGACATGCACCTGGGAATAGGTTCATTGGCAACACATATTTGGCCCTAGTGTGTGAATGTGAGTGTGATTGTTGTCGGTCTATCTGTATTGTCCAGGGTGTACGCTGCCTTCCGCCCGAATGCAGTCGAGATAGGCTCCATTGCCCCCGCGACCCCGAACGGGACAAGCGGTAGAAAATGGATGGATGGATGGATGGAAGTGTATGCAGTTGAGCCAAACGTTTTCACTATAGAACTGCCTGGGGCCCATTTAAATATTGCCATTCAATTGGTAATCTTACCCCTGAATTTAATTGTTTTCAATAGAAATTATTGAACCTACTTACAGTGTCGAACCTTGTCAAATAATATAAAAACATGTACTAATCACAAAGAATTTTATCAAGGCATGCGTCAGGCTGATTACAAAAAAATACTAATCAGATTGACCGCAAAAAAAAAGACTCGTTACAAATTATTTATAATACAATTACGCAGTGCTAAAATAAATAAATGTTTGTTAAAAAAAAAAGTCTATGAAATTTAAGTGCAAATAAATACAGCTTCAGCATTTTGGTCATCATTTTTGCGCTTAAACAACTTCTCTATGACTTAAGCTCCAGACTTCTTTTGTTTGAGATTGTCATTACTGCCACAAGTGGTGGAAAACTGTATTACATCTGAGTACTGCTGCGGCCCCTATTTCTTATCAGGCGCTCGCGGCCCAACAACGGACTTCAGCCCTGTAAAAATATTTTTGGGGCCGAACATATCTTTCCCTTGTTCTCATAATTATCTAACTAGAGGCATGTATGTCCAGTGCTCGTTTGGATGCAGTCATTAAATTAACATTAAAATACTTTTAAAGGGCCTGCTTACCTTTTAGCTTCACGCCAAAATGGCCAATGAATGTGTATGTTTTATCATTTCAGATGCTTCAAAGATGCCAGTGGAGAGTGACACAGAAGACGACGGCGCACCACGGATCTCCTTGACGGACATGTTGGAGGAGCTCAGCCTCTCTGACGCCACGGGAGGCGAGGGGGCCGGCATGATGACCGAGTAGCCTTCACAGAGAGACTTTGCACATAAGTTTTATCTTTAACCTCCTAAATCATGTTTCATAATGAATGATTTGAAACAATTGATCCCTAATTGATCACATTAAAAAACATACTTCACCATATATGTACACTACCTTGGGATTCATTGTCTAGATTGAAGCTTCCAGCAGAGGGCGTTTCAGCTGCACTTTTCAAAGGCAAGTCAACCCAACTTCAACCTGCATGGGTTTTGGACAACCCCGGCTTGGAAGATGGATGGCATGCAAATAAACTTGAAGGTGTGCTTTATGGGTGCTGCATTTGTTTAGAAAGGTGAGTCAAAGGTGCTTTTAATAGGACAAGTTCCAATATGCAATTATAGAATCGTTATTGCAGGTGTTAATATGACATGTAATTATGACTTGTCTATGTTTCAGGTGTTAATATGACATGTAATTGTGACTTGTCTACGTTGTAGCTGTTAATATTTTAAGAAAATCAGTGGTATCGCACATCACTAGTATTTACTAAGTCAAAAAATCAGTGGTATCGCACATCACTAGTATTTACTAAGTCAAAAAGCAGTGGTATCGCACATTACTAGCATTTACTAAGTCAAAAATCAGTGGTATCGCACATCACTAGTATTTACTAAGTCAAAAATCAGTGGTATCGCACATCATTAGTATTTACTAAGTCAAAAAATTTGTGGTATCGCACATCATTAGTATTTACAAAGTCAAAAATTATGACTTGTCTATGTTGCAGGTGTTAATATTACTTGTAATTGTGACTTGTCTATGTTGCAGGTGTTAATATTTAAAGAAAGCCAGTGGTATCGCACATCACTAGTATTTATTACTAAGTCGAAAATCAGTGGTATCGCACATCACTAGTATCTACTAAGTCAAAAATCAGTGGTATCGCACATGACTAGTATTTACTAAGTCATAAATCAGTGGTATCCCACATCTGTAGTATTTACTCAGTCAAAAATCAGTGGTATGGCACATCACTAGTATTTACTAAGTCAAAAATCAGTGGTATCGCACATCACTATTATTTACTAAGTCAAAAATGGTGACTTGTCTATGTTGCAGGTGTTAATATTACATGTAATTGTGACTTGTCTATGTTTCAGGTGTTAATATTACATGTTCATTTTTATTAATATTAATATTAAATGTTCATTTTTTTCATTTCGTTGTAACGAAATGAACCCAGATTTCCCTCGCCCGGACGTGGGTCACCGGGGCCCCGCTCTGGAGCCAGGCCCGGAGTTGGGGCACGATGGCGAGCGCCTGGTGGTCGGGCCTGTTCCCATGGGGCCCGGCCGGGCACAGCCCGAAGAGGCAACGTGGGTCATCCCTCCAATGGGCTCACCACTCATAGGAGGGGCCATAGAGGTCGGGTGCATTGTGAGCTGGGCGGCAGCCGAAGGCAGGGCACTTGGCGGTCCGATCCTCGGCTACAGAAGCTAGCTCTTGGGACGTGGAACGTCACCTCACTGGGGGGGAAGGAGCCTGAGCTAGTGCGCGAGGTAGAGAAGTTCCGGCTGGATATAGTCGGACTCACCTCGACGCACAGCAAGGGCTCTGGAACCAGTTCTCTCGAGAGGGACTGGACCCTCTTCCACTCTGGCGTTGCCGGCAGTGAGAGGCGACGGGCTGGGGTGGCAATTCTGGTTGCCCCCCGGCTCAAAGCCTGTACGTTTGAGTTCAACCCAGTGGACGAGAGGGTAGCTTCCCTTCGCCTTCGGGTGGGGTGACGGGTCCTGACTGTTGTTTGTGCTTACGCACCAAACAGCAGTTCAGAATACCCACCCTTTTTGGGTACACTCGAGGGAGTACTGGAAAGTGCTCCTCCGGGTGATTCCCTTGTCCTACTGGGAGACTTCAACGCTCATGTTGGCAACGACAGTGAAACCTGGAGAGGCGTGATTGGGAAGAATGGTCGCCCGGATCTAAACCCGAGTGGTGTTTTGTTATTGGACTTTTGTGCTCGTCACAGTTTGTCGATAACAAACACCATGTTCAAACATAAGGGTGTCCATATGTGCACTTGGCACCAGGACACCCTAGGCCGCAGTTCCATGATCGACTTTGTAGTTGTGTCATCGGATTTGCGGCCTTATGTTTTGGACACTCGGGTGAAGAGAGGGGCGGAGCTTTCTACCGATCACCACCTGGTGGTGAGTTGGCTGCGATGGTGGGGGAGGATGCCGGACAGACCTGGCAGGCCCAAGCGCATTGTGAGGGTCTGCTGGGAACGTCTGGCAGAGTCTCCTGTCAGAGAGAGTTTCAATTCACACCTCCGGGAGAACTTTGAACATGTCACGAGGGAGGTGCGGGACATTGAGTCCGAGTGGACCATGTTCCGAACCTCTATTGTCGAGGCGGCTGATTGGAGCTGTGGCCGCAAGGTTGTTGGTGCCTGTCGTGGCGGTAATCCCAGAACCCGTTGGTGGACACCAGCAGTGAGGGATGCCGTCAAGCTGAAGAAGGAGTCCTATCGGGTTCTTTTGGCTCATAGGACTCCGGAGGCAGTGGACGGGTACCGACGGGCCAAGCGGTGTGCAGCTTTAGCGGTCGCGGAGGCAAAAACTCGGACATGGGAAGAGTTCGGGGAAACCATGGAAAACGACTTCCGGACGGCTTCGAAGCGATTCTGGACCACCATACGGCGCCTCAGGAAGGGGAAGCAGTGCACTATCAACACCGTGTATGGTGCGGATGGTGTTCTGCTGACTTCGACTGCGGATGTTGTGGATCGGTGGAGGGAATACTTCGAAGACCTCCTCAATCCCACCAACACGTCTTTCTTTGAGGAAGAGGTGCCTGGGGAATCTGTAGTGGACTCTCCTATTTCTGGGGCTGAGGTCGCTGAGGTAGTTAAAAAGCTCCTCGGCGGCAAGGCCCCGGGGGTGGATGAGATCCGCCCGGAGTTCCTTAAGGCTCTGGATGCTGTGGGGCTGTCTTGGTTGACAAGACTCTGCAGCATCGCGTGGACATCGGGGGCGGTACCTCTGGATTGGCAGACCGGGGTGGTGGTCCCTCTCTTTAAGAAGGGGGACCGGAGGGTGTGTTCCAACTATCGTGGGATCACACTCCTCAGCCTTCCCGGTAAGGTTTATTCAGGTGTACTGGAGAGGAGGCTTCGCCAGATAGTCGAACCTCGGATTCAGGAGGAACAGTGTGGTTTTCGTCCTGGTCGTGGAACTGTGGACCAGCTCTATACTCTCGGCAGGGTTCTTGAGGGTGCATGGGAGTTTGCCCAACCAGTCTACATGTGCTTTGTGGACTTGGAGAAGGCATTCGACCGTGTCCCTCGGGAAGTCCTGTGGGGAGTGCTCAGAGAGTATGGGGTATCGGAATGTCTTATTGTGGCAGTCCGCTCCCTGTATGATCAGTGTCAGAGCTTGGTCCGCATTGCTGGCAGTAAGTCGGACACGTTTCCAGTGAAGGTTGGACTCCGCCAAGGCTGTCCTTTGTCACCGATTCTGTTCATAACTTTTATGGACAGAATTTCTAGGCGCAGTCAAGGCGTTGAGGGGTTCCGGTTTGGTGGCCACGGGATTAGGTCTCTGCTTTTTGCAGATGATGTAGTCCTGATGGCTTCATCTGGCCGGGATCTTCAGCTCTCACTGGATCGGTTCGCAGCCGAGTGTGAAGCGACCGGAATGAGAATCAGCACCTCCAAGTCCGAGTCCATGGTTCTCGCCCGGAAAAGGGTGGAGTGCCATCTCCGGGTTGGGGAGGAGACCCTGCCCCAAGTGGAGGAGTTCAAGTACCTAGGAGTCTTGTTCACGAGTGGGGGAAGAGTGGATCGTGAGATCGACAGGCGGATCGGTGCGGCGTCTTCAGTAATGCGGACGTTGTATCGATCCGTTGTGGTGAAGAAGGAGCTGAGCCGGAAGGCAAAGCTCTCAATTTACCGGTCGATCTACGTTCCCATCCTCACCTATGGTCATGAGCTTTGGGTCATGACCGAAAGGATAAGATCACGGGTACAAGCGGCCGAAATGAGTTTCCTCCGCCGGGTGGCGGGGCTCTCCCTTAGAGATAGGGTGAGAAGCTCTGCCATCCGGGAGGAGCTCAACGTAAAGCCGCTGCTCCTCCACATCGAGAGGAGCCAGATGAGGTGGTTCGGGCATCTGGTCAGGATGCCACCCGAACGCCTCCCTAGGGATGTGTTTAGGGCACGTCCAGCTGGTAGGAGGCCACGGGGAAGACCCAGGACACGTTGGAAAGACTATGTCTCCCGGCTGGCCTGGGAACGCCTCGGGATCCCCCGGGAAGAGCTAGACGAAGTGGCTAGAGATAGGGAAGTCTGGGCTTCCCTGCTTAGGCTGCTGCCCCCGCGACCCGACCTCGGATAAGCGGAAGATGATGGATGGGATGGATGGATATTACATGTAATTGTGACTTGTCTATGTTGCAGGTGTTAATATTTAAAGAAAGCCAGTGGTATCGCACATCACTAGTATTTATTACTAAGTCGAAAATCAGTGGTATCGCACATCACTAGTATTTACTAAGTCAAAAATCAGTGGTTTCGCACATCACTAGTCTTTACTAAGTCATAAATCAGTGGTATCCCACATCTGTTGTATTTACTCATTCAAAAATTGTGACTTGTCTATGTTGCAGGTGTTAATATTTAAAGAAAGCCAGTGGTATCGCACATTATCAGTCTTTACTAAGTCAGAAATCAGTGGTATCGCACATCACTAGTATTTACTAAGTCAAAAATCAGTGGTATCGCACATCACTAGTATTTACTAAGACAAAAATCAGTGGTATCGCACAACACTAGTATTTACTAAGTCAAAAATCAGTGGTATCGCACATCACTAGTCTTTACTAAGTCATAAATCAGTGGTATCGCACATCACTAGTATTTACTAAGTCATAAATCAGTGGTATCCCACATCTGTTGTATTTACTCATTCAAAAATTGTGACTTGTCTATGTTGCAGGTGTTAATATTTAAAGAAAGCCAGTGGTATCGCACATTATCAGTCTTTACTAAGTCAGAAATCAGTGGTATCGCACATCACTAGTATTTACTAAGTCAAAAATCAGTGGTATCGCACATCACTAGTATTTACTAAGTCAAAAATCAGTGGTATCCCACATCACTAGTATTTACTAAGGCAAAAATCAGTGGTATCGCACATCACTAGTATTTACTAAGTCAAAAATCAGTGGTATCGCACATCACTAGTCTTTACTAAGTCATAAATCAGTGGTATCCCACATCTGTTGTATTTACTCATTCAAAAATTGTGACTTGTCTATGTTGCAGGTGTTAATATTTAAAGAAAGCCAGTGGTATCGCACATTATCAGTCTTTACTAAGTCAGAAATCAGTGGTATCGCACGTCACTAGTATTTACTAAGTCAAAAATCAGTGGTATCGCACATCACTATTATTTACTAAGTCAAAAATGGTGACTTTTCTATGTTGCAGGTGTTAATATTACATGTAATTGTGACTTGTCTATGTTGCAGGTGTTAATATTACATGTGATTGTGAAGTGAAGTGAATTCTATTTATATAGCGCTTTTCTCAAGTGACTCAAAGCACTTTACATAGTGAAACCCAATATCTAAGTTACATTTAAATCAGTGTAGGTGGCACCGGGAGTAGGCGGGTAAAGTGTCTTGCCCGAGGACACAATGGCAGTGACTAGGATGGCGGAAGCAGGGATCGAACCTGGAACCCTCAAGTTGCTGGCACGGCATCTCTACCAACCGAGCTATACCTCTGAGAGGTGATTACTGCTACACATTTATATCAATGCTGTCGAAATATATATATATACATCCATCCATCCATTTTCTACTGCTTATTCCCTTTGCGGGGGGCGCTGGCGCCTATCTCAGCTACAATCGGGCAGAAGGCGGCGTACACCATGGACAAGTCGCCACCTCATCGCAGGGCCAACACAGACAACATTCACACTCACATTCACACACTAGGGCCACCGTGAAGCCCCATGTGTGTGTGTGTGTGTATATATATATATATATATATATATATATATATATTTTAATCAGATCAACTTGAATTTTGATTAATCACAGGTTATTGCCCGCATGCATAATTTTGATTAATTAAAAAAAGCTTCCCTCTGAAGGCAGCCATTACTGCGATGTGGCTCTCCATAAAAACAAGTTTGACAGCCTGTTTTAGATGGATACATTACTTGAAATACACAACATTTTCAATTTTAGCAGACATGTCAGGTATTTTTGCACACCTTATCAGATTGGTATCGCTGATAACAGCCTGAGTTTTACTTGGCAAAGAAAATCAGTGGTATCGCACGTCACTAGAATTTACTCAGTCAAAAATCAGTGGTATCGCACATCGATAGTATTTACTAAGTCAAAAATCAGTGGTATCACACATCACTAGTATTTACTAAGTCAAAAAGCAGTGGTATTGCACATCACTAGCTTTTACCAAGTCAAAAATCAGTGGTATCGCACATCACTAGTATTTACCAGGTCAAAAATCAGTGGTATCGCACGTCACTAGTATTTACTAAGTCAAAAATCTGTAATATCGCACATCACTAGTATTTACTAAATCATAAATCAATGGTATTGCACATCACTAGTATTTACAAAGTCTAAAATCAGTGGTATAGCACATCACTAGTATTTACTAAGTCAAAAATCAGTGGTATCACACATCACTAGTATTTACCAGGTCAAAAATCAGTGGTATCCCACATCACTAGTATTTACTAAGTCAAAAATCAGTGGTATCGCACATCACTAGTATTTAGCAAGTCAAAAAATCAGTGGTATCGCACATCACTAGCATTTACTAAGTCAAAAATCAGTGGTATCACACATCACTAGTATTTACCAGGTCAAAAATCAGTGGTATCGCACATCACTAGTATTTACCAGGTCAAAAATCAGTGGTATCGCACGTCACTAGTATTTACTAAGTCAAAAATCAGTGGTATCCCACACTAGTTTTTACTAAGTCAAAAATCAGTGGTATCGCACATCACTAGTATTTACCGTCAAAAATCAGTGGTATCGCACATCACTAGTATTTACTAAGTCAAAAATCAGTGGTATCGCACGTCACTGGTATTTACTAAGTCAAAAATCAGTGGTATCGCACATCAAAAATTGTGACTTTTCTATGTTGCAGGTGTTAATATTACATGTAATTGTCTATATGACACGTCTCTTGAGGGAAAAAAGGATGATTGTTTTTTTCAAAATCTTGAGCTGTTGCCACATGATCTCGGGAAAGTGAGTGAAGTGAATGGAATGGGTTGGTCATGAGTGTATAACGGACTTTTTTTTTTTTTTTCTGTTCCCACCTGACTGACACACCTCGATCAGTGTTTTTCAACCTTTTCTGAGCCAAGTCACATTTTTTTTCATTTAGGCACACCACCAGCAGAAAACATAAAAAATGAAACCCAGCAGCCCATATTGACAGTAAAAAGTCGTTCTCTCAATTGTTGGATAAGACTTTAAAGCATAAGCAAGCATGCATCACTATAGCGCTTGTCTCAAAGTAGGTGTACTGTCACCACCTGTCACATCACACCCTGACTTATTTGGACTTTTTTGCTGTTTTCCTGTGGAGTGTTTTACTTCTTGTCTTGTGCTCCTATTTTGGTGTTGTCATGGCATGTACGGATGTACTTTGTGGACGCCATCTGCTCCACACGCTGTAAGTCTTTGCTGTCCTCCAGCATTCTGTTTTTGTTTACTTTGCAGCCGGTTCAGTTTTAACTTTGTTTTGCATAGCCCACCCTAAGCGTCAATGCCTTTTCTTGACAGCACTCACCTTTTGTTTATTTTTGGTTTAAGCGTTAAGGAAGATGTTCGGTTCAAACACTGATGACATCTATTAAACAGGACAAGAAGCAAAGAATCAAACAGAGAAAGAATTCAATTCGGCTCAAAGAGGCGTACACCTGTACCCTTGTAGAGTGTCACCACGAAGATTGTACGCCTCCTCTTTTGTTTGGACTTTCCCTGATTACATGGCAACAGCTGTTTCTAAAGGGACGGGGGTTGTAAACAGCCATTGCCTTTGATTACAAAACAGTTCAAAAGAAAAAGTTGCAAAAGAGTTCAAAGAAGAGATGTCTGGACCTTGGACAGATCCTGCTTTCTCTTCGCTTTGCAATAACGCCCCCGAAATAGTACCATCAGTGGAACATGATTGATCAATTGAATTCCATAGCACAGAAAAAAAATGTGGGATTAAGTAGAGTATTATACGCACAATGAGTTGAGGCATGGTGTTCATTCCAAGTTCATTCCGCATCCCTCCTCCGCTGGCGGATCGGGCAATCAATAGCGGCCTTGCATATCATATTTCACCGCCGTCTCGCCCAGGAGATAACATAATCTGCCGCAAATTTAGAATGACTTCCAAAGACATGCACCTGGGGATAGGTTGATTGGCAACACTAAATTGGCCCTAGTGTGTGAATGTGGTCTGTCTATCTGTGTTGGCCCTGTGATGAGGTGGCGACTTGTCCAGGGTGTACCCCGCCTTCGGCCCGATTGTAGCTGAGATAGGCGCCCGCGACCCCAAAAGGGAATAAGCGGTAGAAAATGGATGGATGGATGGATTTGTACGGGAGCTAAAGCCCTCATCCGCTATTGGCGAGCGGCGTAGGAAAGGAGAACGCTCGGGAGCGAAGGGGGTCTGGAAGGTTTTACTCGTTTTTTTTTCCTCTCACCCAGTTTTGATGAGGACGTGTGCCATGGTGGCTGTTTCATAGATCAGTGTTTTTCAGCCCAAGCCATTGAAAAAATCCAGGGGCACACCACCAGTGGAGATCATTAAAAAAACGAAACTCGGTTGACAACCAAGCATGCATCACTATAGCTCTTGTCTCAAAGTAGGTGTACTGTCACCACCTGTCTCATTACGCCGTGACTTATTTTGACTTTTTTTTGCTGTTTTCCTGTGTGTAGTGTTTTACTTCTTGACTCGCGCTCCGATTTTGATGGCTTTTTCCATTTTTTTGGTATTTTTCTGTACCAGTGTCATGTCTTCCTTTGAGGGATATTTAAACTTTGTTTTAGCAAACAAGAATATTTCAGTTTTTGTGTTTTTTTCTTCTTTGTGGGGGACATTGTTGATTGTCATGTCATGTTCGGTTGTACTTTGTGGACACCGTCTGCTCCACAGGCTGTAAGTCTTTGCTGTCGTCCAGCATTCTGTTTTTGTGTACTTTGTAGCCAGTTCAGTTTTAGTTTGGTTCTGCATAGCCTTCCCTAAGCTTCAATGCCTTTTCTTAGGGGCACTCACCTTTTGTTTATTTTTGGTTTAAGCATTAGACACTTTTTTACCTGCACACTGCCTCCTGCTGTTTCTGACATCTACAAAGCAGTTAGCTACCGGCTGCCACCTACTGATATGGAAGAGTATTACAGGGTTACTCTGCCGAGCTCTAGATAGCACCGAAACTGAACAACAACACATCATTTGCAGACTATAATTACTGGTTTGCAAAAAATATTTTTAACCCAAATAGGTGAAATTAGATAATCTCCCACAACACACCAGACTGTGTCTCACGGCAGGGGACATTGTTGATTGTCATGTCATGTTCGGATGTACATTGTGGACGCAGTCTTTGATCCACAGTAAGTCTTTGCTGTCGTCCAGCATTCTGGTTTTTTTTCACTTTGTAGCCAGTTCAGTTTTAGTTTCATTCTGCATAGCCTTCCCTTAATTTCAATGCCTTTTCTTAGAGGCACTCACCTTTTGCTTATTTTTTGGTTTAAGCATTAGACTCCTTTTTACCTGCACCCAGTTCTTGGGTCAAAACAATATCTTTCTGTTGATTACAGTACATCATACTTGCCAACCTTGAGACCTCCGAATTCGGGAGATTGGGGAGGAGTATATTCATAGCTAGAATTCACTGAAATTCAAGAATTAATTTATTTATATACATATATTTACATATTAATTTACACATAAACACACACATAACACTGTTCTACTCATTGTTGTCTTTGAAAGTGCAATGCTTTGCAGCCCGTAGCACAGCCTTTGAAGGAGCATAGGTATGGGCAGCAACTGTGACATTTAATTAGCAGGAAAGTAGTGAGTTTAGGGTTGAATTGTCCATCTTCGTTTTATCCTCTGTCACTCATTTTTTTGGACATTACTACTTGCCGTAGTTTTGAAGCAATGCATAATGGGATTCCGGATGTTGTGTGTCAGTGTATTAACGTGCCGGCTGGAATAAACACACCCTGAGGAATAGCTCCGTGCCTGCCTACTTTATGGGTTATAGATAAACCTATGGATAACAGAGACATATATAATGGTCTCCTTCTTGTTGTGTGTGCAGTTGCACACTGAGCTCCAAAAGCCGTAGATCAGGGGTAGGAAACCTATGGCTCTAGAGCCAAATGTGGCTATTTTGATGACTGCATCTGGCTCTCGGATAAATCTGAGCTGACATTGCTTAACATGATAAATAATGAATAATTCCACTTGTAATGACAGTGTTAAAAATGACTGTGGTGGGCGTGGCCTGCGCGCCTGTGGGGAAGCGGTTTGTGGCAGGTTGGTGACAGGTGAGTGGATGACACAGCTCAAAGTGTTCATCTAGTCACCTGTCGTTCTGTTAAAAGGCCGCAGTCGGGAGGCGGCGAGAGAGAGAGTTGGACAGACGACAATGCCGAAAGGCAGAGAGTGACATGGGGATGTGAGACAATTGCTGAAAAGCAGAAAATGAAAATTGTCGAACTTGAAAGCTTGTCATGTCAGTCCTTGGTGGTCCCGAGAACCCGGAAGCAGCAGACTTCCACAATAACGTTCAAAATATAAAACATTGTCATGCATTTTTATGTTCAAGAAGTTGGTAAGAAGTCATTTATTTATTATTGGTTAGGGTGGGGCTTGCCCTCCAGGGGGTTCTTCAGACCACCAAGCACTGGCATGAGAGCCTGTTTCACGGTTACAATATTGTTTTATTTTTCAATAAGTCTCTCAGTTGCTTTCCAGCAATTATCTTTTTCTCTTTCGTTCTCGCTCGCGCTCTGGTTTCTAGCCCCAAGCCCGTCTCTCCTCCTGGCTGCTGCTTATAACATAGCGACAGGTGATCACATAAAAAGCCCCAGGTGGGCCATCTATGCACCTGTCGCTGATTTCGAGGCCGGTACTGGCAACACCCCGCTTCGCTGCACGCCCCCTCCACAGTTAGCTTCAGAATAACAATGTTATTACAAAGAATAAGAGATCTCTCTAGAAATGTTGGTCTTTCTTAAAAATGCACGCGTTTTGTTGTGTTCAGCGTTAAAAAAAAATATTATATGGCTCTTACGGAAATACATTTTAAAATATTTGGCTTCTTGGCTCTCTCAGCCAAAAAGGTTCCCGACCCCTGTCGTAGACGCTCAACAACGGCATATTTGCGGATTATAATTACTGGTTTGCAAAAAATGTATTTTTTAACCCAATTAGGTGAAATTACATAATCTCCCACGGCACACCAGACAATATCTCACGGTACACTAGTGGTTGAAAAAGTCTGTCCTAGATATTGCCCGTTGAACGCCAACACTTTTGCTGTTTAACATGATGAAAGTGAACACAAGTGTATATGGGGGGGGAGGTCGTGCACAAGACATGTCCTTGTCACTGGGGAGAACTTTGGGGAAAGGTTGAATGTTGTTGTGCGATCTGATGTTCTTATTGTGTCTTGTTTTGTTTTCCCGCTAGGAAAGAATGCTGCGCATGCAGCAGAGGGAATCCATGTGTGCACAGCAGTGTTTACATGTCAATAATGGCTGTTTAGGACCTGAGTCCGCCTGCTGATGGGGAGGTAAGATTCCTTAACTGTCAGTGTCTTAGCACCCAAAAAAAAGCCTAATGTATTTTTTAATTTGCAATGTCGACAATGGTATCAACACAATGCAAAACATGGCGGGTGCTTCTTGATTTTCACAATGTCTGACAAATAATACCCTCAAAGCTGCCTGGAGTGCCCCAGTTTGTCACTACGATCTTCAAATCATATCCATAACGCCTAGTAGAGATGCGCGGGTCGGACGGGTGACATGACCAAAAAATAGATTTTAAATAGATTCGGGTGGGTGGCGGTTGAACCATTTGGAAATATTTGATAGACATGGTCCAGGGATCGGTAACTTTTACTGTTCAAAGAGCCATTTTGGACCCCTGTCACAAAGCGAAGAAGACAATAGGAGACGTAAACATTCTCAAGAATGTCTGCCGGCAGTGTGATAGCAAAATTACTTGTACTCGTTTTAATTGATGATGTTTTTTGAACGGGTCGCCAAAAGTTGCTTATTGGGCTCAGGAATGTGAGACTTAGCAAGAGATCTATTATCTGATCAAGCTCTGTCTCCTGTGTCTTTGATGTAACATGTGGACTATAGTTGACGTGGGCAGCTCTTCCTTACCCCCATCCATCCATTTTCTAGCGCTAATTCCCTTTTGGGGTCGCGGGGGGGGCTGGTGCCTATCTCAGCTACAATCGGGCGGAAGGCGGGGTACACCCTGGACAAGTCGCCACCTCATCGCAGGGCCAACACAGATAGACAGACAACATTCACACTCACATTCACACACTAGGGCCAATTTAGTGTTGCCAAGAAAGTGGGAGGAAGCCGGAGTACCCGGAGGGAACCCACGCATTCACGGGGAGAACATGCAAACTCCACACAGAAAGATCCCGATCCTGGATTTGAAACCAGGACTACAGAACCTTCGTATTGTGAGGCAGATGCACTAACCCCTCTGCCACCGTGAAGCCTCCTTACCCCCAAAAGAACTAAATTGTTCCCCTTTCCTGAGTGACACCCCTCCTCTGGGCATACGACACCCTCTCCCCTTCACAGGACTTTGGTTATTCATTCCACTGGTGAACTGTATGTAAATGAGCATGGAGGGTGGGACTTCTGAGGATGTATAATTGTTGACGTGGGCATGTGTTTTCCCTCTTCCTTACCCCCAACAGAGCTAAATTGTTCCCCTTTCCTGAGGGACCCCCCCTCCTCTGGGCAAAGGACACCCTCTCCCCTTCACAGGACTTTGGTTATTCATTCCACTGGTGAACTGTATGTAGATGAGCATGGAGGGTGGGACTTCTGAGAATGTATAATTGTTGACGTGGGCATGTGTTTTCCCTCTTCCTTACCCCCAACAGAGCTAAATTGTTCCCCTTTCCTGAGTGACCCCCCTCCTCTGGGCAAACGAGACCCTCTCCTCTTCACAGGACTTTGGTTATTCATTCCACTGGTGAACTGTATGTAAATGAGCATGGAGGGTGGGACTTCTGAGAATGTATAATTGTTGACGTGGGCATGTGTTTTCCCTCTTCCTTACCCCCAACAGAGCTAAATTGTTCCCCTTTCCTGAGTGACCCCCCTCCTCTGGGCAAACGACACTCTCTCCCCTTCACAGGACTTTGTTTATTCATTCCACTGGTGAACTGTATGTAAATGAGCATGGAGGGTGGGACTTCTGAGAATGTATAATTGTTGACGTGGGCATGTGTTTTCCCTCTTCCTTACCCCCAACAGAACTAAATTGTTCCCCTTTCCTGAGTGACACCCCTCCTCTGGGCATACGACACCCTCTCCCCTTCACCGGACTTTGGTTATTCATTCCACTGGTGGACTGTATGTAAATGAGCATGGAGGGGAGGGACTTCTGAGAATGTATAATTGTTGATGTGGGCATGTGTTTTCCCTCTTCCTTACCCCCAACAAAGCTAAATTGTTCCCCTTTCCTGAGGGACCCCCCTCCTCTGGGCAAACGACACCCTCTCCCCTTCACAGGACTTTGGTTATTCATTCCACTGGTGAACTGTATGTTAATGAGCATGGAGGGGTGGGACTTCTGAGAATGTATAATTGTCATGTCAAATTCTAAAGGAGTTAGAACAAGCTGGAACGAACGGATGTGTCGTTCTGGTTTGGTCTCGCTTTGCAAAGCTTGTTATTATTTGTTTGTTACTTTAATAAATCATTTTATAGCTATTTGTCACTAAAGGATCGTCTTTAAGAAATTTCCACGACAGCAGTCACCACATTAATAAGTATAAGGGCGTGCTATGAAGCCTTTGCCTTTGATGCCTTCTACAATATGTACAATCTACTTGCCAGTCCGGCAATATGTTGTCTGCGGCGACACACACACACGACTGAGAGGCATACTGGTTGATACAGAGTACACTAATGGTTGTGAGATAAACAATTTTAACACTCTTACTAATATGCGCCACGCTGTGAAGCCACACCAAAGAAGAATGACAAACACATTTCGGGAGAACATCCTCCCAATAACACAACATAAACGCAACGCAACAAATACCCAGAATCCTTTTCATCCATGACAATTCCTGACTATATTATACACCCCGCTAGCAGCAAATACCAAAACCCCCCACCCCCCGTGCGTCGGTAAGGTGGGCGGAGTTGGGGGTGCGGGGGTGTAAAATATAGGAAGTGTCATGGATGCAAAGGATTCTGGGTATTTGTTGTGTTGCGTTTGTTGTGTTACTTGGAGGATGTTCTCCCGAAATGTGTTTGTCATTCTTGTTTGGTGTGGCTTCACAGCGTGGCGCATATTAGTAAGAGTGTTAAAATTGTTTATATCAAAACCATCAGTGTACTCTGTATCACCCAGTATGCCTTTCAATCTTGTACGTATGTTTGAGGAAGCTGCATACAACATGTTGCTGGACTGGCAAATGGTTCGCATATGATGTAGAAGGCGTCAAAGGCAACGGCTTCACAGCACGCCCTTATTCTCGTTATCTGGATTAGCGTCATCGGATATTCGCGAGAACGTTAGCGGCTCCCATTGCCTTCTTTACTTTGTGACACGGGTCGAACTGGCTCTTTTTGTGGTAAAGGTCGCCGACTCCGGATATATAACAACGGGCGGGTGGCGGGCCGTTGCGGTTCTGATAAAATATTGGTTCGGGTGGATGACGACTTTAGTGATGCGGTTGCGGATGATATATTGCCATCCGCGCATCTCTAACGCCTAGTGTGCAAATGTTGAATGTGCAGAAAATATATGGTTATGTATATACACTATATTGCCATAAGTATTTGTCCACCCATCCAAATGGTGAGAATCAGGTGTCCTAATCTCTTGGCCCGGTGTATCAAATCAAGCACTTAGGCATGGATACTGTTTCTACAAACATTTGTGAAGGAATGGACCACTCAGTGACTTCCAGGATGTGCAACAAATCCAGTTATGAAATTTCCTCACTCCTAAATAGTCCAAAGTCAACTTTATCTGAAGAAAAGTGGAGAGTTTGGGAACAACAGCAACCCAGCCACTAAGTGGTAGGCCACGTAAACTGACTGAAGCGCATAGTGCAAAGGCTTTGTGCACAGAGCTCCAAACCTCATGCGACCTTCCAATTGGCCCACGTACAGTACGCAGAGTGCTTCACGGGATGGTTTTCCATGGCCGTGCAGCTGTGTCTAAGCCATGCATCGCCAAGTCCAATACAAAGTGTGGGATGCAGTGGTGTAAAGCACGTCGCCACTGGACTCTAGAGCAGTGGAGACGCCTTCCCCGGGGTGATGAGTCACGCTTTTTAATCTGGCAATCTGAGGGACAAGTCTAGGTTTGTAGGTTGCCAGGAGAACGCTACATTTCGGACTGCATGGAATGTGAAATTTGTTGGAGGAGGAATTATGGTGTTGGGTTGTTTGTCAGGAGTTGGGCTCGCCCCCTTAGTACCAGTGAAAGGAACTGTAGAGGTTGCCCTCTAGTAATATTGTTAGAGTCCAGTCCATAGTGGATCTAGCATAATAGTGTGAGAGTCTAGTCCATAGTGGATCTAACATAATAGTGAGAGTCCAGTCCATAGTGGATCTAACATAATAGTGTGAGTCCAGTCCATAGTGGATCTAACATTATAGTGAGAGTCCAGTCCATAGTGGATCTAACATAATAGTGAGAGTCCAGTCCATAGTGGATCTAACATAATAGTGTGAGTCCAGTCCATAGTGGATCTAACATTATAGTGAGAGTCCAGTCCATAGTGGATCTAACATAATAGTGAGAGTCCAGTCCATAGTGGATCTAACATAATATTGTTAGAGTCCAGTCCATAGTGGATCTAACATAATAGTGAGAGTCCAGTCCATAGTGGATCTAACATAATAGTGAGAGTCCAGTCCATAGTGGATCTAACATACTAGTGTGAGAGTCCAGTCCATAGTGGATCTAACATAATAGTGTGAGAGTCCAGTCCATAGTGGATCTAACATAATAGTGAGAGTCCAGTCCATAGTGGATCTAACATAATAGTGAGAGTCCAGTCCATAATGTCATGCAAATAAGCTCCATAGTGTGCGTCTATTGCTGAGTTTGTTTGGAAATGTATACAAATGTGTCTTGAAGAAGACATGTTTCCATATGCAAACACTGTACGGTAGAGTCAGTCCAGAAGTGGATGAATGACACAGTGTTGCTGTTCGATGCTACATGTCTCCAACCCGTCCTGAAGACGGAATCTTTTATTATAATGATCAAGTTGTCATGACAACCTGTCCAGCTATTCAAATCATATCGTTGATGTAGATTCCCATATTTGCTGTGCACGATACTTCTATTGTTGCCTTATTTGTATTTGACTTTATTAAATGTATTTATATTATTATTCGGTGCAGCTGGAGGGAATAGAAAGAGGGAAAAAAGTAAGACAGACACTAAGAGACAACGTCAGCAAATAGAATATGACAATGAGCAGTATTGCACTACAAGTGGAGCAATACAAATACCAATAGAAATATCACTATTGATAATAGATAATGGGGCGGTATAGCTCGGCTGGTAGAGCGGCCGTGCCAGCAACTTGAGGGTTTCAGGTTCGATCCCCGCAAGTTCGATCCGAGTCACTGCCATTGTGTCCTTGGGCAAGACACTTTACCCACCTGATCCCAGTGCCACCCACACTGCTTTAAAAAAAATGTAACTTAGATATTGGGTTTCACTATGTAAAGTGCTTTGAGTCACTAGAGAAAAGCGCTATATAATTATAATTCACTTCACTAATAATAATAATAATAATAATTACTTTTATTATCAACAATACATTTGTTCAAATGCAACAATACATATACGTAATGATAACTTGAAAAAGACAGCAGATAAAAGGAGGAGAAGAAAGCGAGCCTTGTAGATTGTTATAGTAACCTTAGGATAAGCCTGTGTTTTTCAACCTTTTTTGAGCCAAGGCACATTTTTTTCATTGAAAAAATGCGGAGGTACTACACTGGCAGAAGTCAGTAAAAAATGTAACTCAGCAGCCGAAAAGCCGTCGTTGCAATTGTTGGATATGACTTTAAAGCATAACCAAGCATGCATGACTATAGCTCTTGTCTCAAAGTAGGTGTACTGTCACCACCTGTCACATCACACCCTGCCTTTTTTGGAGTTTATTGGTGTTTTTCCTGCGTGTAGTATTTTAGTTCTTGTCTCACGCTCCTATTCTGGTGGCTTTTTCTCTTTTTTTTGGTATTTCTTGGAGCAGTTTCATGTCTTCCTTTGAGCGATATTCCCCACACCTGCTTTGTTTTAGCCATCAAGAATATTTCAGTTGTTTTTATTGTTCTTTGTGGGGACATTGATGATTGTCCTGTCATGTTCGGATGTACTTTGTGGACACTGTCTCTGCTCCCCAGTAAGTCTTTGCTGTTGTCCAGCATTCTGTTATTGTTTACTTTGTAGCCAGTTCAGTTTGTGTTGTTCTACTTAGCCTTCCCCAAGCTTCAATGCCTTTTCTTAACGGCACTCACCTTTTGTTTATTTTTGGTTTAAGCATTAGACACCTTTTTACCTGAATGCTGCCTCCCGCTGTTAACATCTACAAAACAATTTGCTACCGGCTCCGTAATGCATGCCGCAGTAACACTGAATATTTAAACATAAGGCATGTCGCAGTTTGAACATAATGCATGCCACGGTGACACTGATTATTTGCACATAATGCATGCTGCAGTAACACTGAATGTTTGAACATAATGCATGCCGCAGTTTGAACATAATGTGTGCCGCAGTAACACTGAATGTTTGAACATAATGAATGCTGCAGTTTGAACATAATGCATGCTGCAGTAACACTGAATGTTTGAACATAATGCATGCTGCAGTAACACTGAATGTTTGAACATAATGAATGCTGCAGTTTGAAAATAATGCATGCCGCAGTAACACTGAATGTTTGAACATAAAGCATGCCGCAGTAACACTGAATGTTTGAACATAATGAATGCTGCAGTTTGAACATAATGCATGCCGCAGTAACACTGAATGTTTGATCATAATGCATGCCGCAGTAACACTGAATGTTTGAACATAATGTGTGCCACAGTAACACTGAATGTTTGAACATAATGAATGCTGCAGTTTGAACATAATGCATGCCGCAGTAACACTCAATGTTTGAACATAATTTATGCCACAGTAACACTGAATGTTTGAACATAATGCATGCCGCAGTAACAATCAATGTTTGAACATAATCCATGCCGCAGTTTGAACATAATGCATGCCGCAGTAACACTGAATGTTTGATCATAATGCATGCCGCAGTAACACTGAATGTTTGAACATAATGTGTGCCACAGTAACACTGAATGTTTGAACATAATGAAGGCTGCAGTTTGAACATAATGCATGCCGCAGTAACACTCAATGTTTGAACATAATTTATGCCACAGTAACACTGAATGTTTGAACATAATGCATGCCGCAGTAACAATCAATGTTTGAACATAATGCATGCCGCAGTTTGAACATAATGCATGCCGCAGTAACACTGAATGTTTGAACATAATGCATGCCGCAGTAGAACTGAATTATTGAACATAACGCATGCCGCAGTAACACTGAATGTTTGAACATAATGCATGCCGCAGTAACACTGAATGTTTGAATATAAAGCATGCTGCAGTTTGAACATAGTGCATGCCGTAGTAACACAGAATGTTTGAACATAATGCATGCCGCAGTAACACTGAATGCTTGAACATAATGCATGCCGCAGTTTGAGCATAATGCATCCCGCAGTTTGAACATAATGCATGCCGCAGTAACACTGAATGTTTGAACATAATGCATGCCGCAGTTTGAACATATTGCATGCCGCAGTAACACTGAATGTTTGAACATAATGCATGCCACAGTTTGAACATAATGCATGCCGCCGTAACACTGAATGTTTGAACATAATGCATGCAGCAGTAACACTGAATATTTGAACACAATGCATGCTGCAGTTTGAACATAATGCATGCCGCAGTAACACTGAATGTTTGAACACAGTGCATGCCGCAGTTTGAACATAATGCATGCCACAGTTTGAACATAATGCATGCCGCCGTAACACTGAATATTTGAACACAATGCATGCTGCAGTTTGAACATAATGCATGCCGCAGTAACACTGAATGCTTGAACATAATGCATGCCGCAGTTTGAACATAATGCATGCCACAGTTTGAACATAATGCATGCCGCCGTAACACTGAATGTTTGAACATAATGCATGCAGCAGTAACACTGAATATTTGAACACAATGCATGCTGTTGTTTGAACATAATGCATGCTGTTGTTTGAACACAATGCATGCTGTTGTTTGAACATAATGCATGCCGCAGTAACACTGAATGTTTGAACACAATGCATGCCGCAGTTTGAACATAATGCATGCCGCAGTAACACTGATTGTTTGAACACAATGCATGCCGCAGTTTGAACATAATGCATGCCGCAGTAACACTGAATGTTTGAACATAATGCAGATTGAGCCTCCTGTGATGGGCAGCAGAGGGTAAGCTGCAGCTGACATCACACTGCGGTTGCAGCAGCAGCAGCAGCGGCCAAGAAGACAAAAACACGACAAAAAGTTTCCAGGTGCGTTCAAACATCCTTTTCTCCCCCCACCCCAGCCAAACATATTTATTTTTCTGAAGCTGCTGCGTGTCGCTGGTGGGTGTGGTGTCGTCACAGTGCTGCCTAACAACCCCGACACAAACTGGTGTGGCAGCTTTGTGTGTGTGTGTGTCTGTGTGTGTGTGTGCATAAAAGCAGCAGCAGCAGAGCAGCACACCATCCCCGTTACTTTCTGTCTGCAAGAGCCGGCGTTCAGGCAGTGAAGGTGAGTGGATTTGGGGGCTGAGCGCCTTGAATTTCTTGCAATTGTGCGCCGTTTGTTGACACTTGATACTTTCCCCACACGTGTCCTCGCACCGCATGGTATGTTCTAGAACAGGGGCGTCACAAACTCATTTTCATTGAGGGCCACGTCGCAATCATGGCCGATTTTTTTAAATCAATTGACATTATAGGCATATTTATGTTATATTTTGGATTGATACTATGGTGCATTTTAGTACATACCTCTTTTTGTGCCCCTGTCTGCATTATCCTTTCCATCCTTACCCTTTCCATCCTTTTTAACAGAGCTACCGTGTGGAACAATTACTAAAGTTTCTGTCTAAGTCTGATAACCTGTGATTAATCATGATTAATCGAAATGCATATGCATTTGATTATTCGTTTATTTTATGTATTTCTTGCTTTAAAATCGTAAATAAAGGTGACAAGCAGATATTTAACTGTTTGTTTTTATCTCACAAAAGCAGTTTTGCAATTTCCCTTGTGGATCAATAAAGTTTGTCTTAGTAAGTCCTGTGATAAATCATGACTAATCAAAATGCATTTGATTATTATATTTTTTTAATGTATAACTTGCTTTAAAATCGTAAATAAAAGTGACAAGCAGATATTTACGTATTTGTTTTTATCTCACAAAGGCAGTTTTGCAATTTCCCTCGTGGATCAATAAAGTTTGTCTAAGTAAGTTGAATAACCTGTGATTAATCATGATTAATCGATATGCATTTGATTATTAAACGTTCTTATGTATAACTTGCTTTAAAATCTTAAATTAAGGTGACAAGCAGATATTTACGTATTTGTTTTTATCTCACAAAAGCAGTTTTGCAATTTCCCTTGTGGATCAATAAAGTTTGTATAAGTAAGTTGAATAACCTGTGAATAATCATGATTAATCAATATGCATTTGATTATTAAACATTTTTATGTATAACTTGCTTTAAAATCTTAAATAAATGTGACAAGCAGATATAAAACTTTGTTTTTATCTCACAAAAGCAGTTTTGCAATTTCCCTCGTGGATCAATAAAGTTTGTCTAAGTAAGTTGAATAACCTGTCATTAATCATGATTAATCAATATACATTTGATTATTAAATGTTCTTATGTATAACTTGCTTTAAAATCATAAATTAAGGTGACAAGCAGATATTTAACTATTTGTTTTTATCTCACAAAAGCAGTTTTGCAATTTCCCTTGTGGATCAATAAAGTTTGGCTAAGTCTAATAACCTGTGGTTAGTCATGATTAATCAAAATGAACCTGCATTTGATTATTACATTTTTTGGGGGGGTATAACTTGCTTTAAAATTGTAAATAAATGTAAAAAGCAGATATAAAACTATTTGTTTTTATCTCGCAAAAGTAGTTTTGCAATTTCCCTTGTTGATCAATACATTTTGTCTAAGTAAGTCTAATAACCTGTAATTAATCATGATTAATCGAAATGCATATGCATTTGATCATTACATTTTTTTAATGTATAACTTGCTTTAAAATCGTAAATAAAAGTGACAAGCAGATATTTACGTATTTGTTTTTATCTCACAAAAGCAGTTCTGCAATTTCCTTTATGGATCAAAAAAGGTTGTCTAAATAAGTCTAATAACCTGTCATTATTCATGATTAATCGAAATGCTTATGCATTTTATTATTTGATTCTTTTGTATATAACTTGCTTTAAAATTATGAGCTTCAAGCACAGCACTGAAGAGAAAACCATCTCAGATGACTACCTGTATAAGCTCATGGAGAGAATGCCAAGAGTGTGCAAAGCAGTTAGAGCAAAGGGTGGCTATTTTGAAGAAACTATAATATAAAATGTGTTTTTAGTTACTTCACCTTTTGTTCATTCATAGTTTTGATGTGATAATCCACAATGTAAATAGTCATGAAAATAAAGAAAACATTGCATTGAATGAGAAGTGTCCAAACTTTTGGCCTGTACTGTACTTAATGTTGTTATATAAAAAGTAATTATGTATTGTAAGCTCTAAAAGTGTACTAAGATATCACAGCATTTTTACAGTAAAATACTATCATCCAAATTTAGTGTAACCTTACAACAAATGACTGCATAAATTAAGATGCCCTTTATATTTCGCGGCAAATAACTGTATAATTGTAGTCCTTCTGTAATATTACAAAAAATGGACTCAAATCGATTTGTCTCTTAAAGCCCTACTGAAAGCCACTACTACCGACTAGGCAGTCTGATAGTTTATATATCAATGATGAAATATTAACATTGCAACACATGCCAATACGGCCTTTTTAGTTTACTAAATTACAATTTTAAATTTCCCGGGAGTTTCGTCTTGAAAACGTCGTGTAATGATGACGTGTACGCAAGACGTCACAGGTTTTAAGGAAATATGAGCACTGCACACACACATAGCTAAAAGTTGTCTGCTTTAACGGCATAATTACACAGTATTTGGGAGATCTGTGTTGCTGAATCTTTTGCAATTTGTTCAAATAATATTGGAGAAGTCACAGTAGAAATATGGAGTTGGGAAGCTTTAGCCTTTAGCCACACAAACACACGGGGATTCCTTGTTTAAAATTCCCGGAGGTGAAACTTTACTATGGATCAGAGCGCGGTAAAGCAAACATGAATCACGACGGAATGTCAACCAGCAGTTTTCGGTGAGAAAATTGTGGTAAAAAGTCGCTTCTTACCGGAGAAAAGCTGAGCTTGTGACGTCCATAAAGCTGCTGTCGACTCCCCTGAGACACTGGCGTCAGGAAACCTCCGACTATCAGGTACTATTAAACTCACTAAAACACTAGCAACACAATAGAAAGATAAGGGATTTCCCAGAATTATCCTAGTAAATGTGTCTAAATATATCGGAATCCGTCCCAATGCAATCACGTTTTTTTTTTTAACTTATTTCTTTTTATCTTTTTTTTTCTTTTCTAGTCCGTTGCTATCAATATCCTCAAACACGAATATTTCATCCTCGCTCAAATTAATGGGGAAATTGTCGTTTTCTCGGTCCGAATAGCACTTTTTGTTGGAGGCTCCCATTCAAAATAATGTGAACGTGAGGAGCCCCCACACGTGTGACGTCATTGTCTGCGACTTCCGGTAGAGGCAGGAAAAGAGACATGCACCTGAGGATAGGCCACTCCCTCCTCCAAAGACATGCACCTGGAGTTAGGCCCCTAACACCTCCAAAGACATGCACCTGGAGTTAGGCCCCTCACACCTCCAAAGACATGCACCTGGAGTTAGGCCACTCCCACTTCCAAAGACATGCACCTGGGGATAGGCCCCTCACACCTCCAAAGACATGCACCTGGAGTTAGGCCACTCCCACCTCCAAAGACATGCACCTGGGGATAGGCCCCTCACTCCTCCAAAGACATGCACCTGGGGATAGGCCCCTCCCTCCTCCAAAGACATGCACCTGGGGATAGGCCCCTCACACCTCCAAAGACATGCACCTGGGGATAGGCCCCTCACACCTCCAAAGACATGCACCTGGAGTTAGGCCCCTCACACCTCCAAAGACATGCACCTGGGGATAGGCCACTCCCACCTCCAAAGACATGCACCTGGAGTTAGGCCCCTCACACCTCCAAAGACATGCACCTGGAGTTAGGGCACTCCCACCTCCAAAGACATGCACCTGGAGTTAGGCCCCTCCCACCTCCAAAGACATGCACCTGAGGATAGGTTGATTGGCAACACTAAATGGTCCCTAGTGTGTGAATGTTGTCTGTCTATCTGTGTTGGGCCTGCGATGAGGTGGTGACTCCTCCAGGGTGTACTCCGCCTTCCACCCGACTGTAGCTGAGATTGGCTCCAGCTACCCCAAAGGGAATAAGCGGTAGAAAATGGATGGATGGATGTATTTGGTTTTCTCTACCATTTACACAACCTGACAACTTCACTGCTTTTGGGTTTTGTACATTCCAAGAACTTTCTGCTTGCTCCAACCAGATAAAAAAAATCTTACTCAACCCTGTTGTCCTGGTTCCAGGCCCCAGGATGCCCTTGAAAAACCTGCGGGAGTACTTGGCCCGGCTGTACTACCAGTACCTCCTCATCACCGGCATCTACGTGCTGGAGCCTTGGGAGAAGTCCATCTTCAACTCGGTGCTCCTCTCCGCCGTCGCCATGGCGATCTACACCTCCTACGTGTTTGTGCCCATCCACCTGTGCCTGGCGCTGAAGTTCTTCTCCGGCGTCTGCGGCGGGCAGCCAGAGAGCACCATGGCCCTCATGAACTGAATGGTACTTTTTTTTTTTTTTTTTTTTACATCTCAACTCAGATCCAGCTTCAATTAGGGACGCTCAAACTAATTAATCATCGAAATGGACTTGCTCGGGAGCTGCAGCGGGATGAAGCCGCAGCGTAATATAGCACGGGTGTTGAAACGGGTGTTCGGAACATTCCGGAAAAAGGATCCCATCCCTTTAAAAACAATGATTTTGTGAACCCTCCATGGCACCGAGTTCATTGGACTGACTGGCATGCTGGTGTGGCCACAAAGAAAACATTGGCCTATCAACAAGGAAGCTCATACCATTCCTCTCATGCACTTAACCGCCTTATCTACCGTTTGTGTCGCAACCACTTCTTCACTTTCGTTTCTACCGTTTGTGTTGCAACCAATTCTTCACTTTCGTTTCTACAATTCACGCACCGTGAAGGTCGGTTACGCCAAACGTTCAGTTTGCGATAAGGCCGATTTGTAGACGGTAGGGAAAAGGAATCCTCTGCAGTAATTGGCAGAGGCGCTGTGCCAGGACTCAGAGCAAATATTGACACGGCACACCCCCATTTTTTCGAAGGCTTTAGGTGTGTGCTATAATAAGGCTTTCCTTTAGCCACAGTGAAAATGTTCAATTCACCTTAAAGTGGCCCTGAGAGACGAACAATGCCCATAACGATTTTACCACAGGGGTGCCCATCAGGTGGACGGCAGAGGGTGTGTTGACCGGGTGGAAATCGGGAGAAATTTGTGAGAATGGTTGCCCCGGGAGATTTACGAGCCGGTCTGCCCCACAACAAGAGGTTTGCAAAAAGTAGGATCTTAAAGGGGGAACATTATCACAATTTCTGAAGGGGTTAAAACCAATAAAAATCAGTTCCCAGTTGCTTATTTTATTTTTCGAAGATTTCTCAAAATTTGTGAGAATGGTTGCCCCGGGATATTTACGAGACGGTCTGCCCCACAACAAGAGGTTTACAAAAAGTAGGATCTTAAAGGGGGAACATTATCACAATTTCTGAAGGGGTTAAAACCAATAAAAATCAGTTCCCAGTTGCTTATTTTATTTTTCGAAGATTTCTCAAAATTTGTGAGAATGGTTGCCCCGGGAGATTTACGAGCCGGTCTGCCCCACAACAAGAGGTTTGCAAAAAGTAGGATCTTAAAGGGGGAACATTATCACAATTTCTGAAGGGGTTAAAACCAATAAAAATCAGTTCCCAGTTGCTTATTTTATTTTTCGAAGATTTCTCAAAATTTGTGAGAATGGTTGCCCCGGGAGATTTACGAGCCGGTCTGCCCCACAACAAGAGGTTTGCAAAAAGTAGGATCTTAAAGGGGGAACATTATCACAATTTCTGAAGGGGTTAAAACCAATAAAAATCAGTTCCCAGTTGCTTATTTAATTTTTCGAAGATTTCTCACAATTTGTGAGAATGGTTGCCCCGGGAGATTTACGAGCCGGGCAACCCCACAACAAGAGGTTTGCAAAAAGTAGGATCTTAAAGGGGGAACATTATCACAATTTCTGAAGGGGTTAAAACCAATAAAAATCAGTTCCCAGTTGCTTATTTTATTTTTCGAAGATTTCTCAAAATTTGTGAGAATGGTTGCCCCGGGATATTTACGAGACGGTCTGCCCCACAACAAGAGGTTTACAAAAAGTAGGATCTTAAAGGGGGAACATTATCACAATTTCTGAAGGGGTTAAAACCAATAAAAATCAGTTCCCAGTTGCTTATTTTATTTTTCGAAGATTTCTCAAAATTTGTGAGAATGGTTGCCCCGGGAGATTTACGAGCCGGTCTGCCCCACAACAAGAGGTTTGCAAAAAGTAGGATCTTAAAGGGGGAACATTATCACAATTTCTGAAGGGGTTAAAACCAATAAAAATCAGTTCCCAGTTGCTTATTTTATTTTTCGAAGATTTCTCAAAATTTGTGAGAATGGTTGCCCCGGGAGATTTACGAGCCGGTCTGCCCCACAACAAGAGGTTTGCAAAAAGTAGGATCTTAAAGGGGGAACATTATCACAATTTCTGAAGGGGTTAAAACCAATAAAAATCAGTTCCCAGTTGCTTATTTAATTTTTCGAAGATTTCTCACAATTTGTGAGAATGGTTGCCCCGGGAGATTTACGAGCCGGGCAACCCCACAACAAGAGGTTTGCAAAAAGTAGGATCTTAAAGGGGGAACATTATCACAATTTCTGAAGGGTTAAAACCAATAAAAATCAGTTCCCAGTTCCTTATTTTATTTTTCGAAGATTTCTCAAAATTTGTGGGAATGGTTGCCCCGGGAGATTTACGAGCCGGTCTGCCCCACAACAAGAGGTTTGCAAAAAGTAGGATCTTAAAGGGGGAACATTATCACAATTTCTGAAGGGGTTAAAACCAATAAAAATCAGTTCCCAGTTGCTTATTTTATTTTTCGAAGATTTCTCAAAATTTGTGAGAATGGTTGCCCCGGGAGATTTACGAGACGGTCTGCCCCACAACAAGAGGTTTACAAAAAGTAGGATCTTAAAGGGGGAACATTATCACAATTTCTGAAGGGGTTAAAACCAATAAAAATCAGTTCCCAGTTGCTTATTTTATTTTTCGAAGATTTCTCAAAATTTGTGAGAATGGTTGCCCCGGGAGATTTACCAACCGGTCTGCCCCACAACAAGAGGTTTGCAAAAAGTAGGATCTTAAAAGGGGAACATTATCACAATTTTTGAAGGGGTTAAAACCAATAAAAATCAGTTCCCAGTTGCTTATTTTATTTTTCGAAGATTTCTCAAAATTTGTGAGAACGGTTGCCCCAGGAGATTTACGAGCCGGTCTGCCCCACAACAAGAGGTTTGCAAAAAGTAGGATCTTAAAGGGGGAACATTATCACAATTTCCGAAGGGGTTAAAACCAATAAAAATCAGTTCCCAGTTGCTTATTTTATTTTTCGAAGATTTCTCAAAATTTGTGAGAATGGTTGCCCCGGGAGATTTACGAGCCGGTCTGCCCCACAACAAGAGGTTTACAAAAAGTAGGATCTTAAAGGGGGAACATTATCACAATTTCTGAAGGGGTTAAAACCAATAAAAATCAGTTCCCAGTTGCTTATTTTATTTTTCGAAGATTTCTCAAAATTTGTGAGAATGGTTGCCCCGGGAGATTTACGAGCCGGTCTGCCCCACAACAAGAGGTTTGCAAAAAGTAGGATCTTAAAGGGGGAACATTATCACAATTTCTGAAGGGGTTAAAACCAATAAAAATCAGTTCCCAGTTGCTTATTTTATTTTTCGAAGATTTCTCAAAATTTGTGAGAATGGTTGCCCCGGGAGATTTACGAGCCGGTCTGCCCCACAACAAGAGGTTTGCAAAAAGTAGAATCTTAAAGGGGGAACATTATCACAATTTCTGAAGGGGTTAAAACCAATAAAAATCAGTTCCCAGTTGCTTATTTAATTTTTCGAAGATTTCTCAAAATTTGTGAGAATGGTTGCCCTGGGAGATTTACGAGCCGGGCAACCCCACAACAAGAGGTTTGCAAAAAGTAGGATCTTAAAGGGGGAACATTATCACAATTTCTGAAGGGTTAAAACCAATAAAAATCAGTTCCCAGTTCCTTATTTTATTTTTCGAAGATTTCTCAAAATTTGTGGGAATGGTTGCCCCGGGAGATTTACGAGCCGGTCTGCCCCACAACAAGAGGTTTGCAAAAAGTACGATCTTAAAGGGGGAACATTATCACAATTTCTGAAGGGGTTAAAACCAATAAAAATCAGTTCCCAGTTGCTTATTTTATTTTTCGAAAATTTCTCAAAATTTGTGAGAATGTTTGCCCCGGGAGATTTACGAGCCGGTCTGCCCCACAACAAGAGGCTTGCAAAAAGTAGGATCTTAAAGGGGGAACATTATCACAATTTCTGAAGGGGTTAAATCCAATAAAAATCAGTTCCCAGTTGCTTATTTAATTTTTCGAAGATTTCTCACAATTTGTGAGAATGGTTGCCCCGGGAGATTTACGAGCCGGTCTGCCCCACAACAAGAGGTTTGCAAAAAGTAGGATCTTAAAGGGGGAACATTATCACAATTTCTGAAGGGGTTAAAACCATTAAAAATCAGTTCCCAGTTGCTTATTTTATTTTTCGAAGATTTCTCAAAATTTGTGAGAATGGTTGCCCCGGGAGATTTACGAGCCGGTCTGCCCCACAACAAGAGGTTTGCAAAAAGTAGGATCTTAAAAGGGGAACATTATCACAATTTCTCAAGGGGTTAAAACCAATAAAAATCAGTTCCCAGTTGCTTATTTTATTTTTCGAAGATTTCTCAAAATTTGTGAGAATGGTTGCCCCGGGAGATTTACGAGCCGGTCTGCCCCACAACAAGAGGTTTGCAAAAAGTAGGATCTTAAAGGGGAACATTATCACAATTTCTGAAGGGGTTAAAACCATTAAAAATCAATTCCCAGTTGCTTATTTTATTTTTCGAAGATTTCTCAAAATTTGTGAGAATGGTTGCCCCGGGAGATTTACGAGCCGGTCTGCTCCACAACAAGAGGTGTGCAAAAAGTAGGATCTTAAAGGGGGAACATTATCACAATTTCTGAAGGGGTTAAAACCAATAAAAATCAGTTCCCAGTTGCTTATTTTATTTTTCGAAGATTTCTCAAAATTTGTGAGAATGGTTGCCCCGGGAGATTTACGAGCCGGTCTGCCCCACAACAAGAGGTTTGCAAAAAGTAGGATCATAAAGGGGAACATTATCACAATTTCTGAAGGGGTTAAAACCAATAAAAATCAGTTCCCAGTTGCTTATTTTATTTTTCGAAGATTTCTCAAAATTTGTGAGAATGGTTGCTCCGGGAGATTTACGAGCCGGTCTGCCCCACAACAAGAGGTTTGCAAAAAGTAGGATCTTAAAGGGGGAACATTATCACAAATTCTGAAGGGGTTAAAACCAATAAAAATCAGTTCCCAGTTGCTTATTTTATTTTTCGAAGATTTCTCAAAATTTGTGAGAATGGTTGCCCCGGGAGATTTACGAGCCGGTCTGCCCCACAACAAGAGGTTTGCAAAAAGTAGGATATTAAAGGGGGGAACATTATCACAATTTCTGAAGGAGTTAAAACCAATAAAAATCAGTTCCCAGTTGCTTATTTTATTTTTCGAAGATTTCTCAAAATTTGTGGGAATGGTTGCCTCGGGAGATTTACGAGCCGGTCTGCCCCACAACAAGAGGTTTGCAAAAAGTAGGATCTTAAAGGGGGAACATTATCACAATTTCTGAAGGGGTTAAAACCAATAAAAATCAGTTCCCAGTTGCTTATTTTATTTTTCGAAGATTTCTCAAAATTTGTGAGAATGGTTGCCCCGGGAGATTTACGAGCCGGTCTGCCCCACAACAAGAGGTTTGCAAAAAGTAGGATCTTAAAGGGGGAACATTATCACAATTTCTGAAGGGGTTAAAACCAATAAAAATCAGTTCCCAGCTGCTTATTTAATTTTTCAAAGATTTCTCAAAATTTGTGAGAATGGTTGCCCCGGGAGATTTACGAGCCGGTCTGCCCCACAACAAGAGGTTTGCAAAAAGTAGGGTCTTAAAGGGGAACATTATCACAATTTCTGAAGGGGTTAAAACCAATAAAAATCAGTTCCCAGTTGCTTATTTTATTTTTCAAAGATTTCTCAAAATTTGTGAGAATGGTTGCCCCGGGAGATTTACGAGCCGGTCTGCCCCACAACAAGAGGTTTGCAAAAAGTAGGATCTTAAAGGGGGAACATTATCACAATTTCTGAAGGGGTTAAATCCAATAAAAATCAGTTCCCAGTTGCTTATTTTATTTTTCGAAGATTTCTCACAATTTGTGAGAATGGTTGCTCCGGGAGATTTACGAGCCGGTCTGCCCCACAACAAGAGGTTTGCAAAAAGTAGGATCTTAAAGGGGGAACATTATCACAATTTCTGAAGGGGTTAAAACCATTAAAAATCAGTTCCCAGTTGCTTATTTTATTTTTCGAAGATTTCTCAAAATTTGTGAGAATGGTTGCCCCGGGAGATTTACGAGCCGGTCTGCCCCACAACAAGAGGTTTGCAAAAAGTAGGGTCTTAAAGGGGGAACATTATCACAATTTCTGAAGGGGTTAAAACCAATAAAAATTTGTTCCCAGTTGCTTATTTTATTTTTCGAAAATTTCTCAAAATTTGTGAGAATGTTTGCCCCGGGAGATTTACGAGCCGGTCTGCCCCACAACAAGAGGTTTGCAAAAAGTATGATCTTAAAGGGGGAACATTATCACAATTTCTGAAGGGGTTAAATCCAATAGAAATCAGTTCCCAGTTGCTTATTTTATTTTTCGAAGATTTCTCACAATTTGTGAGAATGGTTGCCCCGGGAGATTTACGAGCCGGTCTGCCCCACAACAAGAGGTTTGCAAAAAGTAGGATCTTAAAGGGGGAACATTATCACAATTTCTGAAGGGGTTAAAACCATTAAAAATCAGTTCCCAGTTGCTTATTTTATTTTTCGAAGATTTCTCAAAATTTGTGAGAATGGTTGCCCCGGGAGATTTACGAGCCGGTCTGCCCCACAACAAGAGGTTTGCAAAAAGTAGGATCTTAAAGGGGGAACATTATCACAATTTCTGAAGGGGTTAAAACCAATAAAAATCAGTTCCCAGTTGCTTATTTTATTTTTCGAAGATTTCTCAAAATTTGTGAGAATGGTGGCCCCGGGAGATTTACGAGCCGGTCTGCCCCACAACAAGAGGTTTGCAACAAGTAGGATCTTAAAAGGGGAACATTATCACAATTTCTCAAGGGGTTAAAACCAATAAAAATCAGTTCCCAGTTGCTTATTTTATTTTTCGAAGATTTCTCAAAATTTGTGAGAATGGTTGCTCCGGGAGATTTACGAGCCGGTCTGCCCCACAACAAGAGGTTTGCAAAAAGTAGGATATTAAAGGGGGAACATTATCACAATTTCTGAAGGGGTTAAAACCAATAAAAATCAGTTCCCAGTTGCTTATTTTATTTTTCGAAGATTTCTCAAAATTTGTGGGAATGGTTGCCTCGGGAGATTTACGAGCCGGTCTGCCCCACAACAAGAGGTTTGCAAAAAGTAGGATCTTAAAGGGGGAACATTATCACAATTTCTGAAGGGGGTTAAAACCAATAAAAATCAGTTCCCAGTTGCTTATTTTATTTTTCGAAGATTTCTCAAAATTTGTGAGAATGGTTGCCCCGGGAGATTTACGAGCCGGTCTGCCCCACAACAAGAGGTTTGCAAAAAGTAGGATCTTAAAGGGGGAACATTATCACAATTTCTGAAGGGGTTAAAACCAATAAAAATCAGTTCCCAGCTGCTTATTTTATTTTTCAAAGATTTCTCAAAATTTGTGAGAATGGTTGCCCCGGGTGATTTACGAGCCGGTCTGCCCCACAACAAGAGGTTTGCAAAAAGTAGGGTCTTAAAGGGGAACATTATCACAATTTCTGAAGGGGTTAAAACCATTAAAAATCAGTTCTCAGTTGCTTATTTTATTTTTCAAAGATTTCTCCAAATTTGTGAGAATGGTTGCCCCGGGAGATTTACGAGCCGGTCTGCCCCACAACAAGAGGTTTGATAAAAGTAGGATCTTAAAGGGGGAACATTATCACAATTTCTGAAGGGTTAAAACCAATAAAAATTTGTTCCCAGTTGCTTATTTTATTTTTCGAAAATTTCTCAAAATTTGTGAGAATGTTTGCCCCGGGAGATTTACGAGCCGGTCTGCCCCACAACAAGAGGTTTGCAAAAAGTATGATCTTAAAGGGGGAACATTATCACAATTTCTGAAGGGGTTAAATCCAATAGAAATCAGTTCCCAGTTGCTTATTTTATTTTTCAAAGATTTCTCACAATTTGTGAGAATGGTTGCCCCGGGAGATTTACGAGCCGGTCTGCCCCACAACAAGAGGTTTGCAAAAAGTAGGATCTTAAAGGGGGAACATTATCACAATTTCTGAAGGGGTTAAAACCATTAAAAATCAGTTCCCAGTTGCTTATTTTATTTTTCGAAGATTTCTCAAAATTTGTGAGAATGGTTGCCCCGGGAGATTTACGAGCCGGTCTGCCCCACAACAAGAGGTTTGCAAAAAGTAGGATCTTAAAGGGGAACATTATCACAATTTCTGAAGGGGTTAAAACCAATAAAAATCAGTTCCCAGTTGCTTATTTTATTTTTCGAAGATTTCTCAAAATTTGTGAGAATGGTGGCCCCGGGAGATTTACGAGCCGGTCTGCCCCACAACAAGAGGTTTGCAACAAGTAGGATCTTAAAAGGGGAACATTATCACAATTTCTCAAGGGGTTAAAACCAATAAAAATCAGTTCCCAGTTGCTTATTTTATTTTTCGAAGATTTCTCAAAATTTGTGAGAATGGTTGCTCCGGGAGATTTACGAGCCGGTCTGCCCCACAACAAGAGGTTTGCAAAAAGTAGGATATTAAAGGGGGAACATTATCACAATTTCTGAAGGGGTTAAAACCAATAAAAATCAGTTCCCAGTTGCTTATTTTATTTTTCGAAGATTTCTCAAAATTTGTGGGAATGGTTGCCTCGGGAGATTTACGAGCCGGTCTGCCCCACAACAAGAGGTTTGCAAAAAGTAGGATCTTAAAGGGGGAACATTATCACAATTTCTGAAGGGGGTTAAAACCAATAAAAATCAGTTCCCAGTTGCTTATTTTATTTTTCGAAGATTTCTCAAAATTTGTGAGAATGGTTGCCCCGGGAGATTTACGAGCCGGTCTGCCCCACAACAAGAGGTTTGCAAAAAGTAGGATCTTAAAGGGGGAACATTATCACAATTTCTGAAGGGGTTAAAACCAATAAAAATCAGTTCCCAGCTGCTTATTTTATTTTTCAAAGATTTCTCAAAATTTGTGAGAATGGTTGCCCCGGGAGATTTACGAGCCGGTCTGCCCCACAACAAGAGGTTTGCAAAAAGTAGGGTCTTAAAGGGGAACATTATCACAATTTCTGAAGGGGTTAAAACCAATAAAAATCAGTTCTCAGTTGCTTATTTTATTTTTCAAAGATTTCTCAAAATTTGTGAGAATGGTTGCCCCGGGAGATTTACGAGCCGGTCTGCCCCACAACAAGAGGTTTGATAAAAGTAGGATCTTAAAGGGGGAACATTATCACAATTTCTGAAGGGTTAAAACCAATAAAAATCAGTTCCTAGTTGCTTATTTTACTTTTCGAAGATTTCTCAAAATTTGTGAGAATGGTTGCCCCGGGAGATTTACGAGCCGGTCTGCCCCACAAGAGGTTTGCAAAAAGTAGGATCTTAAAGGGGGAACATTATCACAATTTCTGAAGGGGTTAAAACCAATAAAAATCAGTTCCCAGTGGCTTATTTTATTTTTCGAAGTTTTTCTCAAAATTTTACCCATCATGCAATATCCCGAAAAACGGCTTCAAAGTGCCTGATTTTTACCATCAGTATATCCACCCGTCCATTATCCTGTGATGTCACTGTGTGAAGCCAGCAGAAGCAAACATGGTGGATAGCACAGAAAGGTATAGCGATAGTATCTCAGATTCAGACTCTGATTTCAGCGGCGTAAGCGATTCAACAGATTACGCATGTATTGAAACGGATGGTTGGAGTGTGGAGGCAGGTATAGTGAAAACGAAACTGAAGCCGTTGAGACATATTGCTTTGAACCGCATACAAGCGAAAACGACACGACAGACAGCAACACGGGAGGAAGCGAGGACGAATTCGGCGATCGCCTTCTAACCAACGATTGGTATGTGTTTGTTTGGCATTAAAGGAAACAAACTAACAACTACAAACTAGGTTTACATTCTTGTTTCGGTTTTCTGCGCATTTTTACGGGATGATCTGGTGTTGAAAACTGGGCTCTGGGTGATATCTGCAATATACGATTATCGGGTGGACTTTATTTTCCATTGTCTCTTATCACATTAGACACAAAATACTGCATTACACAAGACTACCCGAATGTACTCGAATGATTGGGGGAAAAAAAGTGCTTGCCGTGCTCCCGAGGTTCGTCATCCATGAGTAGCTCACGCACTCCGGCAGATTCAGTGGTGATCTATTTTCCAATATTGCAGATTTCTTTAACTTTATCGTTGGAAATGCATTTGCTTTGAGTGTCGCAGGATATCCACACATTCTTGCCATCTCTGTCGTAGCATAGCTGTCGTCAGTAAAGTATGCGGAACAAACGAGGGACCATTTCGTCGGCTTTCCCCACACCCTCGTATTTTGAACAATTATCGTCCAATTTCTTGCCACTTTCGCATCTTTTGGCCAGTGGTGCAACTTGAATCCGTCTCTGATCGTGTTGTTACATCCTCCGACAACTCACCGACGAGGCATGATGTCTCCAAGGTACGGGAAAACAGTCGAAAAAACGGAAAATAACAAAGCTGATTTGACTTGGTGCGTGTAATGAGATTGAGAAAATGGTGGATCCCTTCGTGCTGTGACGTCACGGGTAGAAGGTCATCGCTCCGACAGGCTATCAATTGAAAGGCGTTTAAATCGGCAAATTCACCCTTTTAGAGTTTGGAAATCGGTTAAAAAAGATATGGTCTTTTTTTTTCTGCACCATCAAGGTATATATCAGGGGTAGGGAACCTATGGCTCTAGAGGCAGATGTGGCTCTTTTGATGACTGCATCTGGCTCTCTTAACACAATAAGTAATGAATAATTCCACTTGTAATCATAGTGTTAAAATAACATTCAAAATATAAAACATTCTCATGCATTTTTATGTTCAAGAAGTTGCATTAATGGTAAGAAGTAATTTATTTATTATTGGTTAGTGTTGGGCTTGCCCTCCTGGGGGTTCTTCAGACCACCAAGCACCGATATGAGAGCCTTTTTTAGGGTTAAAATATATATATTTTTTTCAATTAGTCTCTCAGTTGCTTTCCAGCAATTGTCTTTTTCCTCTTTCGTCCTCATTCGCCCTCTGGCTCCAGCTCCAGCCCCAACCCTGTCTCTCCTCCCGGCTGCTGCTTATAACAGAGCGACAGGTGATTAGATAACAAGGCCCAGGTGGGCCATCTACGCACCTGTCGCTGATTTCGAGGCCGGTCCTGGCAACATCCTGCTTTGCTGCAGGCCCGCAGGCCACGCCCCCTCCACAGTTAGCTTCAGAATAACAATGTTATTGCAAAGAACAAGAGACCTATTAGACTCTGGAAATGTTGGTCTTACTTAAAAATGCACGCGTTTAGCTGTGTTCAGTGTTAAAAAAATATTATATGGCTCTTAGGGGAATACATTTTGAAATATTTGGCTTCTTGGCTCTCTTAGCCAAAAAGGTTCCCGACCCCTGGTATATATTGACGCTTACATAGGTCTGGTGATAATGTTCCCCTTTAAAGTGGCCCTGAGAGACCAACAATGCCCATAATTCATCTATAGACACGGCTCTACTGCAGGGGTGCCCATCAGGTGGACGGCGAAGGGTGTGTTGTCCGGGTGGAAATCGGGAGAAATTTGTGAGAATGGTTGCCCCGGTAGATTTTCGGGAGGGGCACTGAAATTCGGGACTCTCCCGGGAAAATCGGGAGGGTTGGCAAGTATGCGTACGAGCCGGTCTGCCCCACAACAAGAGGTTTGCAAAAAGAAGGATCTTAATGACTGCAATGGCGGACTCGCACAAAGATCTTGGGTACATTTCTACCATGTATGGATATGTCACCAATTGGAGAAACCTCCCAAATTGGGCAAATTCCAAATATCTCAATTGGAGGACGTTTGAAGGAAGGCGGGATTGTTTTTCAAATATCTTCCACGCTTACATGGTTTGATTTCATATTTTCAGGTCCTATGCAGATCCAAAATGCACAAAAACATGTACCAATAGCTAAGGAAAGCTACTGTGGTTTCCCTTTATCAATCAAAGACTTTTTACATAGCCCTAAAAACAAATGAAGTGCACTTTTGTGCATGATGTCACACAAGATATATCAATGTGTAAAATAAAAATGAGCTGCATAATAGGAAATCAAACAGTGTATGTCCTTCACTATGTGGTAGGTTCCTGCAGACGTTATCTCCTTCTGACTATTTTTTCCATACGGTGTTGGGCATTTTGTGGGTGTGGCACTGGCCGGAGATGTTGACATGCGGAGTTTCAAGCACTCTTCATTCTCTAGCGGGTGACTTTTCAAATGATGCTACAAATTAGCAGTAATGCTACTTTTTGTAGCAACGCTTTTGCCGCATACTTGACATATTACGGTTGTCTGTTCAACATCTTCCCGCTTGATGCCACACCACCGCCAGACGATGGGAATTAATTATTCTTCCTTCATTTGTTACCAGATTTGCACCTTCAATCAATCAATGTTTACTTAAATAGCCCTAAATCACGAGTGTCTCAAAGGGCCGCACAAGCCACAACGACATCCTGGACTCAGATCCCACATCAGGACAAGGAAAAAACTCAACGCAATGGGATGACAATGAGGTAAATTACTGTAAACTGTATAGCTGCTGGAACATTCTAACACTTATTCCCATCATGAATAAAGCGCCTGCGAGAGGCCTAAGGAGAGAAGATGCCTTCTATTTTTTAATGCAGTTTTTGTTTATCATGTTCATACAAAAACAGAAAAGGGAATAGTTATGAGGCTGAAGTGTTCTTTCTTTCTTTGATAAAAAGGCACAAAGCTGACACAATAGTGTTCAGCACATTCAGAGACTTCATAACAGACAAAGTCACCAAACCTGTTTTCCGCAGGTGAAGGTGCAAAAACAAAAGCGCACAGGTTTCACTTTCTGCTGCATTGTAGGGGCGGAGCCTGGTCCTAGTCTTTGCTTGTTTCCCTCTAGGTACTCCAGCTTGGGTTATGTCAGGTGAATGGGTGACTTCAGTTGTCCACAGGTGTGAAGCGGGGGCATGAAGCAAGTTCTAGGCCCCCCACGAAGGACTCCTGAAGGTCCCCTTATTATCCCTCCCTGAACCCCAAGGTCATCCCGCCTCACACACACTTGGTATGTTTACATAAACTAAAAAACCTCATTGTTGCATGAATATGTTTGAAAGCAGTTGTCCAAAACACAACCTTAAGATTTTTAAAGATGGGATTGATATACCCAAAACATCTAGATAAACACATCAAAATAATATTTTTTTATATATATATGTGTATATGTATATATATGATATAGATATGTATATAAATATGTTTATATATATATATAAATATATTTATATAAATATATACGAGTATATCTATATACATAAATATTTATAAATAAATATGTTTATATGTATGTATTTGTACATATTGATATATTTTATATTTATATATATATTGATATATATATTGGCTTCACGGTGGCAGAGGGGTTAGTGCGTCTGCCTCACAATACGAAGTTCCTGCAGTCCTGGGTTCAAATCCAGGCTGAGGATCTTTCTGTGTGGAGTTTGCATGTTCTCCCCGTGAATGCGTGGGTTCCCTCCGGGTACTCCGGCTTCCTCCCACTTCCAAAGACATGCACCTGGGGATAGGTTGATTGGCAACACTAAATTGGCCCTAGTGTGTGAATGTGAGTGTGAATGTTGTCTGTCTATCTGTGTTGGCCCTGCGATGAGGTGGCGACTTGTCCAGGGTGTACCCTGCCTTCCGCCCGATTGTAGCTGAGATAGGCGCCAGCGCCCCCCGCAACTCCGAAAGGGAATAAGCGGTAGAAAATGGATGGATGATATATATATATATTTTTATATTTATATATATTTTTATATATATTATGTATGTTTTATATAAATATTTATATATATATATATATATATATATATATTTATATATATATATATGTATATATATATATATATACATATATATATTTACATATATAAATATACATGTTTATATATATATGTATATATATATTGATATATATATTTTATATTTATATATATTGATATTTATATATATATATATATATATGCATATTTTTTATATTTATATATATTGATATATATTTATATATGTATATTTATATATGTATGTATATAATATATATACATTTATATATATAAATATGTATATTCATATAAATATATACCGGTATATCTATAAATACACATTTATATATAAATATGTGTTTATATTTGTGTATTTATACATATTGATATATATATATTGATATATATATATATATATATTTTATGTACATGTTTTATATAAATCTTTATATATATATATAAATATATATGTATATAAATATATATATGATTGAAGCTGAGATAGGCGCCAGTGGCCCCCGCGACCCCACAAGGGAATAAGCGGTAGAAAATGGATGGATGGATGGATATATATAAATATATATGTTTATATATATATGTATATATTTATATATATTGAGATATATATATACATATATGCATATTTTTTATATTAATATATATTGATGTATATATATGTATGTGTATATATAATTATGTATATATGTGTATATTTATGTATATATATGTGGGTTTATAAATGTGTGTATATATATGTATATGTGTATATATATATATATATATATATATATGTGGTATAAGATAGTTGTTCGACAATGTAGTGTTTCATGTGAAACATGCGAACATTTCGAGATGACTTTGCAATGTGTGAAAATGAGCTCCATTATTTAAATGAAAAACTGCTGTTCTAAAAGTGTCCACTGGATGTCGCAACAGCAGTCTGTCTAGGATGACCGCGCCCCCTTGCCCACCAGACCTCATTTGATTGGTCGCTGCAAAGTCCTTTCTTCTTCATCTTCGCTGAGTTCTCATGCAGTGTTAGTGCGCCACTTTCCCCCCCATCGGTCGCTGAGGGAACGTGAATGTGTGTCTTGTTGACGGTGGCGCCTGCGCAGTGAAGGAAGCTTCTAGAAGGTCAAGACTGTTGACTCGCCAGTCGTCATCTTGACAAATGTACATTGTACATAAAGAAAACAATCAATAGTTGTATTTTGTCCTCAGTATGTCATGGGATTAAATTAGGCTGACCTTATTCTGAAATCCCAAAAAGGCGGGTTTAATCCTAGATGAGAATGACTACCATGTCTCAACAAATAAAGACATTTAATTACCTTGTACACATTTTAAAAGCAAGTAATCCCCTTCCTGACCAAGCCAACACTGCTAACAAAATGGGGACCAAATCCTGGTCCCAATAACATTGCATCTAATAGAGAATATGTCTCATTTGCGGGGACAACTATCTAAATGAGGGTGCTCCCACAAAGGAGGGATTTTTCTAATTGTGTCGCTTTTAAAGGTGCTCCCCCCTCTGGCCAACATATGAAATAACAAGTGTCTGTAACAAATTTCAAGTGCTCCTCCCTCTGGTAAACATATGACATAACAAGTGTGTGTAACAAATTTCAAGAGCTCCTCCCTCTGGTCAACATATGAAATAACAAGTGTGTGTAAGAAATTTGTAGTGCTCCTCCCTCTGGTCAACATATGAAATAACAATTGCGAGTAAAAATTTGATGTGCTCCCACTTTGGTCAACATATGAAATAACAATTGCGTGTAAAAATTTGAATTGCTCCCCCTGTGGCCAACATATGTAATAAGTGTGTGTAAAAATTTGAAGTGCTCCCCCTGTTGTCAACTTAATGAATAACGAGTGCGTGTAAAAATTTGAGCTGCGGCTGAAGCAAGTTCGTTTTTTGGAATTTTTGCGTAAGGCCCCTCCCCCCTTACGACATTTTCGCGAAATATGGTTTTCCAAAAATACGCATTTTGTGCCATTTTCGGGTTTTGTCGGCACTTCTGAAGAGGTTTGGAGACATTTCCCACAACTATATCACCAGTATTGTGCGGCTGAAGCAAGTTCGTTTTTGGAATTTTTGCGTAAGGCCCCCCCCTTACGACATTTTCGTGAAATAAAGTTTTCCAAAAATATGCATTTTCTGACATTTGCAGGTTTTGTCGGCACTCCTGATGAGGTTTTGAGACATTTCCTACAATTATATCACCAGTACCGTGCTGCTGAAGAAAGTTTGTTTTTGGGATTTTTTGCGTAAGGCCCCCCCTTACGACATTTTCGTGAAATAAAGTTTTGCAAAAATATGCATTTTCTGCCATTTTTGGGTTTTGTCGGCACTCCTGAAGAGGTTTTGAGACATTTCCTACAACTATATCACCAATATTGTGCGGCTGAAGCAAGTTTTTTTTTGTTTGTTTTTTTTTTGCGTAAGGCCCCCCTCCTTACGACATTTTCGTGAAATAAAGTTTTGCAAAAATATGCATCTTCTGACATTTTCAGGTTTTGTCGGCACTTCTGAAGAGGTTTTGAGACATTTCCTACAACTATAGCACTAGTATTGTGCTGCTGAAGCAAATCCGTTTTTTGGATTTTTCGCGACATTTTCGCGAAAAAAAGTTTTCCGAAAATAGGCATTTTCTGCCGTTTTCAGGTTTTGTTGGCACTTCTCAAAGAGGTTTTGAGAAATTTCCTGCAAGTATAGCACCAGTATTGTGCTGCTTAAGAAAGTTCGTTTTTTAGAATTTTTGCGTAAGGCCGCCCCCTAATGACATTTTCATTAAATAAAGTTTTCCAAAAATATGCATTTTCTGCCATTTTCGGGTTTTGTCGGCATTCCTGAAGAGGTTATGAGACATTTCCTACAACTATAGCACCATTATTGTGCTGCTGAAGCAAGTTTGTTTTTGGGATTTTTTGCGTAAGGCCGCCCCCTTACGACATTTTCGCGAAAAAAAGTTTTCCAAAAATATGCGTTTTCTGCCATTTTCAGGCTTTGTCGGCACTCCTGATGAGGTTTTGAGACATTTCCTACAATTATATCACCAGTACCGTGCTGCTGAAGAAAGTTTGTTTTGGGGATTTTTTGCGTAAGGCCCCACCTTACGACATTTTCGTGAAATAAAGTTTTGCAAAAATATGCATTTTCTGCCATTTTCGGGTTTTGTCGGCACTCCTGAAGAGGTTTTGAGACATTTCCTACAACTATATCACCAATATTGTGCGGCTGAAGCAAGTTTTTTTTTTTTTTTTTTTTTTTGCGTAATAAAGTTTTGCAAAAATATGCATTTTCTGACATTTTCATGTTTTGTCGGCACTTCTGAAGAGGTTTTGAGACATTTCCTACAACTATAGCACTAGTATTGTGCTGCTGAAGCAAATCCGTTTTTTGTATTTTTTGCGACATTTTCGCGAAAAAAAGTTTTCCGAAAATAGGTATTTTCTGCCGTTTTCAGGTTTTGTCGGCACTCCTGATGAGGTTTTTGAGACATTTCCTACAACTATATCACCAGTATTGTGCTGCTGAAGCAAGTTGGTTTTTTGGAATTTTTGCGTAAGGCCCCCCCTTATGACATTTTCGTGAAATAAAGTTTTGCAAAAATATGCATTTTCTGCAATTTTCAGGCTTTGTCGGCACTCCTGATGAGGTTTTTGAGACATTTCCTACAACTATATCACCAGTATTGTGCTGCTGAAGCAAGTTGGTTTTTGGGATTTTTTGCGTAAGGCCACCCACTTACGACATTTTCGTGAAATAGTTTTCCCGAAATATGCATTTTCTGCCATTTTCGGGTTTTGTCGGCACTCCTGAAGAGGTTTTGAGACATTTCCTACAACTATAGCACTAGTATTGTGCTGCTGAAGCAAATCCGTTTTTTGGATTTGTTGCGACATTTTCGCGAAAAAAAGTTTTCCAAAAATATACATTTTCTGCCATTTTCAGGTTTTGTCGGCACTTCTCAAAGAGGTTTTGAGACATTTCCTACAAATATAGCACCAGTATTGTGCTGCTTAAGAAAGTTCGTTTTTTAGAATTTTTGGGTAAGGCCCCCCCTAATGACATTTTCATTAAATAAAGTTTTCCAAAAATATGCATTTTCTGCCATTTTCGGGTTTTGTCGGCATTCCTGAAGAGGTTATGAGACATTTCCTACAACTATAGCACCATTATTGTGCTGCTGAAGCAAGTTTGTTTTTGGGATTTTTTGCGTAAGGCCCCCCCTTTATGACATTTTCGTGAAATAAAGTTTTGCAAGAATATGCATTTTCTGCAATTTTCAGGCTTTTTCGGCACTCCTGATGAGGTTTTTGAGACATTTCCTACAACTATATCACCAGTATTGTGCTGCTGAAGCAAGTTGGTTTTTGGGATTTTTTGCGTAAGGCCCCCCACTTACGACATTTTCGTGAAATAGTTTTCCCAAAATATTTTCTGCCATTTTCGGGTTTTGTCGGCACTCCTGAAGAGGTTTTGAGACATTTCCTACAACTGTAGCACTAGTATTGTGCTGCTGAAGCAAATCCGTTTTTTGGATTTTTTGCGACATTTTCGCGAAAAAAAGTTTTCCAAAAATATGCGTTTTCTGCCATTTTCAGGCTTTGTCGGCACTCCTGATGAGGTTTTGAGACATTTCCTACAATTATATCACCAGTACCGTGCTGCTGAAGAAAGTTTGTTTTGGGGATTTTTTGCGTAAGGCCCCACCTTACGACATTTTCGTGAAATAAAGTTTTGCAAAAATATGCATTTTCTGCCATTTTCGGGTTTTATCGGCACTCCTGAAGAGGTTTTGAGACATTTCCTACAACTATATCACCAATATTGTGCGGCTGAAGCAAGTTTTTTTTTTTTTTTTTTTTTTGCGTAAGGCCCCCCTCCTTACGACATTTTCGTGAAATAAAGTTTTGCAAAAATATGCATTTTCTGACATTTTAAGGTTTTGTCGGCACTTCTGAAGAGGTTTTGAGACATTTCCTACAACTATAGCACTAGTATTGTGCTGCTGAAGCAAATCCGTTTTTTGTATTTTTTGCGACATTTTCGCGAAAAAAAGTTTTCCGAAAATAGGTATTTTCTGCCGTTTTCAGGTTTTGTCGGCACTCCTGATGAGGTTTTTGAGACATTTCCTACAACTATATCACCAGTATTGTGCTGCTGAAGCAAGTTGGTTTTTTGGAATTTTTGCGTAAGGCCCCCCCTTATGACATTTTCGTGAAATAAAGTTTTGCAAAAATATGCATTTTCTGCAATTTTCAGGCTTTGTCGGCACTCCTGATGAGGTTTTTGAGACATTTCCTACAACTATATCACCAGTATTGTGCTGCTGAAGCAAGTTGGTTTTTGGGATTTTTTGCGTAAGGCCACCCACTTACGACATTTTCGTGAAATAGTTTTCCCGAAATATGCATTTTCTGCCATTTTCGGGTTTTGTCGGCACTCCTGAAGAGGTTTTGAGACATTTCCTACAACTATAGCACTAGTATTGTGCTGCTGAAGCAAATCCGTTTTTTGGATTTGTTGCGACATTTTCGCGAAAAAAAGTTGTCCAAAAATATACATTTTCTGCCATTTTCAGGTTTTGTCGGCACTTCTCAAAGAGGTTTTGAGACATTTCCTACAAATATAGCACCAGTATTGTGCTGCTTAAGAAAGTTCGTTTTTTAGAATTTTTGGGTAAGGCCCCCCCTAATGACATTTTCATTAAATAAAGTTTTCCAAAAATATGCATTTTCTGCCATTTTCGGGTTTTGTCGGCATTCCTGAAGAGGTTATGAGACATTTCCTACAACTATAGCACCATTATTGTGCTGCTGAAGCAAGTTTGTTTTTGGGATTTTTTGCGTAAGGCCCCCCCTTTATGACATTTTCGTGAAATAAAGTTTTGCAAGAATATGCATTTTCTGCAATTTTCAGGCTTTTTCGGCACTCCTGATGAGGTTTTTGAGACATTTCCTACAACTATATCACCAGTATTGTGCTGCTGAAGCAAGTTGGTTTTTGGGATTTTTTGCGTAAGGCCCCCCACTTACGACATTTTCGTGAAATAGTTTTCCCAAAATATTTTCTGCCATTTTCGGGTTTTGTCGGCACTCCTGAAGAGGTTTTGAGACATTTCCTACAACTGTAGCACTAGTATTGTGCTGCTGAAGCAAATCCGTTTTTTGGATTTTTTGCGACATTTTCGCGAAAAAAAGTTTTCCAAAAATATGCGTTTTCTGCCATTTTCAGGCTTTGTCGGCACTCCTGATGAGGTTTTGAGACATTTCCTACAATTATATCACCAGTACCGTGCTGCTGAAGAAAGTTTGTTTTGGGGATTTTTTGCGTAAGGCCCCACCTTACGACATTTTCGTGAAATAAAGTTTTGCAAAAATATGCATTTTCTGCCATTTTCGGGTTTTATCGGCACTCCTGAAGAGGTTTTGAGACATTTCCTACAACTATATCACCAATATTGTGCGGCTGAAGCAAGTTTTTTTTTTTTTTTTTTTTTTGCGTAAGGCCCCCCTCCTTACGACATTTTCGTGAAATAAAGTTTTGCAAAAATATGCATTTTCTGACATTTTAAGGTTTTGTCGGCACTTCTGAAGAGGTTTTGAGACATTTCCTACAACTATAGCACTAGTATTGTGCTGCTGAAGCAAATCCGTTTTTTGTATTTTTTGCGACATTTTCGCGAAAAAAAGTTTTCCGAAAATAGGTATTTTCTGCCGTTTTCAGGTTTTGTCGGCACTCCTGATGAGGTTTTTGAGACATTTCCTACAACTATATCACCAGTATTGTGCTGCTGAAGCAAGTTGGTTTTTTGGAATTTTTGCGTAAGGCCCCCCCTTATGACATTTTCGTGAAATAAAGTTTTGCAAAAATATGCATTTTCTGCAATTTTCAGGCTTTGTCGGCACTCCTGATGAGGTTTTTGAGACATTTCCTACAACTATATCACCAGTATTGTGCTGCTGAAGCAAGTTGGTTTTTGGGATTTTTTGCGTAAGGCCACCCACTTACGACATTTTCGTGAAATAGTTTTCCCGAAATATGCATTTTCTGCCATTTTCGGGTTTTGTCGGCACTCCTGAAGAGGTTTTGAGACATTTCCTACAACTATAGCACTAGTATTGTGCTGCTGAAGCAAATCCGTTTTTTGGATTTGTTGCGACATTTTCGCGAAAAAAAGTTTTCCAAAAATATACATTTTCTGCCATTTTCAGGTTTTGTCGGCACTTCTCAAAGAGGTTTTGAGACATTTCCTACAAATATAGCACCAGTATTGTGCTGCTTAAGAAAGTTCGTTTTTTAGAATTTTTGGGTAAGGCCCCCCCTAATGACATTTTCATTAAATAAAGTTTTCCAAAAATATGCATTTTCTGCCATTTTCGGGTTTTGTCGGCATTCCTGAAGAGGTTATGAGACATTTCCTACAACTATAGCACCATCATTGTGCTGCTGAAGCAAGTTTGTTTTTGGGATTTTTTGCGTAAGGCCCCCCCTTTATGACATTTTCGTGAAATAAAGTTTTGCAAAAATATGCATTTTCTGCAATTTTCAGGCTTTTTCGGCACTCCTGATGAGGTTTTTGAGACATTTCCTACAACTATATCACCAGTATTGTGCTGCTGAAGCAAGTTGGTTTTTGGGATTTTTTGCGTAAGGCCCCCCACTTACGACATTTTCGTGAAATAGTTTTCCCAAAATATTTTCTGCCATTTTCGGGTTTTGTCGGCACTCCTGAAGAGGTTTTGAGACATTTCCTACAACTGTAGCACTAGTATTGTGCTGCTGAAGCAAATCCGTTTTTTGGATTTTTTGCGACATTTTCGCGAAAAAAAGTTTTCCGAAAATATACATTTTCTGCCATTTTCAGGTTTTGTCGGAACTTCTCAAAGAGGTTTTGAGACATTTCCTACAAATATAGCACCAGTATTGTGCTGCTGAAGAAAGTTAGTTTTTTGGAATTTTTGCGTAAGGCCGCCCCCTTACGACATTTTCGCGAAAAAAAGTTTTCCAAAAATATGCGTTTTCTGCCATTTTCAGGCTTTGTCGGCACTCCTGATGAGGTTTTGAGACATTTCCTACAATTATATCACCAGTACCGTGCTGCTGAAGAACGTTTGTTTTGGGGATTTTTTGCGAAAGGCCTCACCTTACGACATTTTCGTGAAATAAAGTTTTGCAAAAATATGCATTTTCTGCCATTTTCGGGTTTTGTCGGCATTCCTGAAGAGGTTTTGAGACATTTCCTACAACTATAGCACTAGTATTGTGCTGCTGAAGCAAATCCGTTTTTTGGATTTTTTGCGACATTTTCGCGAAAAAAAGTTGTCCGAAAATAGGCATTTTCTGCCGTTTTCAGGTTTTGTCGGCACTTCTCAAAGAGGTTTTGAGAAATTTCCTGCAAGTATAGCACCAGTATTGTGCTGCTTAAGAAAGTTAGTTTTTTGGAATTTTTGCGTAAGGCCCCCCCTTATGACATTTTCGTGAAATAAAGTTTTGCAAAAATATGCATTTTCTGCAATTTTCAGCCTTTGTCGGCACTCCTGATGAGGTTTTTGAGACATTTCCTACAACTATATCACCAGTATTGTGCTGCTGATGCAAGTTGGTTTTTGGGATTTTTTGCGTAAGGCCACCCACTTACGACATTTTCGTGAAATAGTTTTCCCGAAATATGCATTTTCTGCCATTTTCGGGTTTTATCGGCACTCCTGAAGAGGTTTTGAGACATTTCCTACAACTATAGCACTAGTATTGTGCTGCTGAAGCAAATCCGTTTTTTGGATTTGTTGCGACATTTTCGCGAAAAAAAGTTTTCCGAAAATATACATTTTCTGCCATTTTCAGGTTTTGTCGGCACTTCTCAAAGAGGTTTTGAGACATTTCCTACAAATATAGCACCAGTATTGTGCTGCTGAAGCAAGTTCGTTTTTGGGAATTATTGCATAAGGCCCCACCCCCTTACGACATTTTAGCGAAATAGAGTTTTCCAAAAATATTCATTTTCTGCCCTTTTCGGGTTTTGCCGGCACTTCTGAAGAGGTTTTGAGAAATTTCCCACAACTTTAGCAACAGTATTGAACGGCTGAAGCAAGTTCGTTTTTCGAAATTTTTGCGTAAGGCCCCCCCTTACGACATTTTCGCGAAAAAAAGTTTTCCAAAAATATGCATTTTCTGCCATTTTCGGGTTTTGTCGGCACTCCTGAAGAGGTTTTGAGACATTTACTACAACTATATCAATAGTATTGTGCGGCTGAAGCAAGTTCGTTTTTTGGATTTTTTGCGTAAGGCCGCCCCCCTTACGACATTTTCATTAAATAAATTTTTTCCAAAAATATTTATTTTCTGCCATTTTCGGGTTTTGTCGGCATTCCTGAAGAGGTTTTGAGACATTTCCTACAACTTTATCACCGGTATTTTGCGGCTGAATCAAGTTTGTTTTTTGGAATTTTTGCGTAAGGCCCCCCCCCCTTACGACATTTTCGCTAAATAAAGTTTTCCAAAAATATGCATTTTCTGCCATTTTCGGGTTTTGTCGGCACTCCTGAAGAGGTTTTGAGACATTTCCTACAACTATATCACCAGTATTGTGCTGCTGAAGAAAGTTTGTTCTTTGGAATTTTTGCGTAAGGCCCCCCCTTAGGACATTTTCACGAAATAAAATTTTCCAAAAATATGCATTTTCTGCCCATTTTCGTTTTTGTCGGCACTCCTGAAGAGGTTTTGAGACATTTCCTACAACTATAGCACCAGTATTGTGCGGCTGAAGCAAGTTCGTTTTTGGAATTTTTGCGTAAGGCCCCCCCCCTTACGACATTTTCGCTAAATAAAGTTTTCCAAAAATATGCATTTTCTGCCATTTTCAGGCTTAGTCGGCACTCCTGATGAGGTTTTGAGACATTTCCTACACCAGTATTGTGCTGCTGAAGCAAGTTCGTTTATTGGAATTTTTGCGTAAGCCCCCCCCTTACGACATTTTTGTGAAATAAAGTTTAACAAAAATATGCATTTTCTGCCATTTTCAGGTTTTGTCGGCACTCCTCATGAGATTTTGCTGGTCAACATATGAAATAACAAGTGCGTGTAAAAAATTTGAAGTGCTCCCCCTCTGGTCAACATATGAAATAACAAGTGTGTAAGAAATTGAAATGCACTCCCTTTGGCCAAAATTAATTGTACAATTTTTTTTGTAAATGTATACGGAGACATACTGTAATAATCTGAAGTAAATAATGAAGATTAAAAAACAATTACCAACAAAAAATAAAAATTACTAAAAGCAGTCTTTTTACTCACAATGTGTCAACTTTTTTCTTATAAATTAGGAACAATTTCTCACATTCTTTCTGCGTCTGTAATATTGCAATGTTTTCTCGTAAAATTCTTACTTTTTTATATAAAAAAATATCTTTTAATGCACAAATGGTGACATTTTTCATATAGATTATATTTTTTTTATCACAACATCGCCAATGTTTTTGTTGTTCTCGTAAAACTGACGTTTTTTTGAGTAAAATTATGACATTTGTCATAATTTTGCCAGGTAAAATCCCGATTATTATTATAATGTTGCCAACATTTTTAAGTTTTCTTGTAAAATTGTGACTTTTGTCAAGTAAAATTATCCATCCATCCATCCATTTTCTACCGCTTATTCCCTTTTGGGGTCGCTGGTGCCTATCTCAGCTACAATCGGGCGGAAGGCGGTGTACACCCTGGACAAGTCGCCACCTCATCGCAGCAGTAAAATTACAACCAGTTTAATAAAATTGCCAAAATTGTCAGCTTTTGTTGTACAATTATGACTTTTATTAAATAAAATTCCAACTTTTATAGTAATATTGCATAAATGTTCAGTTTTTTCTGTAAAATTATGACATACTTTGAGTAAAAGTATGGCTTTTATCATAGCACTTGCAAAATTCAATGTTTTTCTTGTGAAATTGTGACCTTTTTCTTGTGAAATTCCAACTAATTTTTAACCACAAGCTTTATTATATTTGTATAGTATGTATATATTATTAATGTTGTAAATGCAAATGTTTATATATATGGATCATATACAAATAGAAATATGTATGGAATTTTTCGTGTGTGTGTGTGTGTGTGTGTGTGTGTGTGTGTGTGTGCGAAGTACCTGAGATGACTGTGACTTTTTCGTGTGTGTGTGTGTGTGTGTGTGTGCGTGTGTGTGTGTGTGTGTGTGTATGTGTGCGGCGTACCTGAGATGACTGTGACCAGCAAAGCGAGGCGCTGTAAGATGAACGCCATTTGTGTGTGGTCTGAATTGAACTGAAAGATCTGTTAAATTCAAGAAACCCGTTTGGCAACTGAGGACCACAATGATCAGGGTCACAAAGTTAACTTCTAGCAGGGTTACCAATACACCCAAATCGGTAAAAAGCTTGTTAAAAATTTCAATAAATACAATCTTCCTATGTTTGCATGCTCTGTTGACACCTTATCCTTCTTCTTGTGTTTCCTACGTTTCATTTCCTTCCTTCCTTTCCTCCTGTCATAGATCTATCTGAGGATGTGGGGTCTTTGGCAACTCGAGTGTGTCCATGGCTCAGAAACCCGATGGCAATCAGCACAAGAGTTTGACCCGAAAAATACTTCCGGACAAAAAACGAATTAATCTCTATCTATGGCTGTCCATCGATTTCGATGATGACAGGGACTTAGGTCTTGGTAAATATACGTGGATAGTCTCGCCCTTGCTAAGATTACTGATATGTTGACGCTCTTTGATCCCTCAGGTCAATATCCAACGGGATGCCAAAGGGGTCCAGGTTTTTTGAGTTTGTCTTCTTATAAAGTGGTCATCTTACTTGGCTAATGGACCCATTCTGTCGAGTTACCACAGCCAATCACCTCCTTGGTCCGTTGTCCTGAAACACAACTCGGTCCTGGCTGTTAGTTCAATCCTGTGAACTATTCGTCCAACAGTGCCGTACCAACACCGTCCCCTCACAAATGCCATCTGAAGCCATTGCCCGGGGGTTGGCTTTGGGAGCCAGACGTAAAAGATTTAGGAGACTAAGAGAGGACCAAAGTGCTTGTCGACTCAACAAAGAGTAGAGCTACGGAAATAAGGTAATACCTCTCCCAGAGCCCCCGTATCGCCGTGATTGCAGCTTTTCCTGGCTCAGGTCTGCACTTGCAGAGACTCAAGTGATGAGAGCAAGCACTCCGTCGCAAGACAAGAACTGCTGGCTTTCGGCCCCGGCCTTCTGCCAGTAACGTCCCTAGCTGTACAGACAGCAGTTCTATCTGCTAACAGATTATGACTTGCACACCTGGCTCCTCAGCTTCAAATAACCAGAGAGGCAGCTGGCCAGGTGGATGGAGACAATGCAGGATTATAACTTTTAAATAGTCAACAAACGAATGCTGACGCCCAGTCCAGGTGTCCCTTTAAGGAACGTCGACAACATGAATGGCTGGAGGAAGTCGAGCTGGTGCCCCTACAGCATTGACGATGACCCAGGGTATAGCGGGAAGTTGACCCAGTCCAGCTACGGCGCAAGCAGATAGACCTTATATTGGCTGTGTTTGAGAATGGGTGTAGTCCGACCATTGACCTAGATGAGCTGCCATCTCCATTCTGGAACCCGAGATGGAAGCTCTCTACTCACAACGGGCCAGAGTGTGGTGCACGAATCTCCCCCGACACCTAAAGCTGAGTCTATTCTACGCCACTGTGGAGTCTGTCCTCCTGTATGGCTACGAAAGCTGGACCCTGACACCCACCCTGCCGAAGTCCCTAGATAGGTGCTACACCAGAATGATACGAGCTGTTCTGAAGGTGGACCAGAACATCCACATCACCAACAAGGACCTGTACGGGCAACTGCCGAGGCTCAGCAAGAAGGTAACAGCTAGGACTATGAGGCTGGCCGGCCACTGCCACAGACATCGGGGGCTCCCAATGGGTTCCAATGGGAACAAACGCACTGGAATAGATCGCGAGGACCTCCCGCGCTTACGTACGTGGACATCCTAAAGAAAGATGCGGGAGATGAAAGCTCTACGGAGCTGGCTGGGTGTATGGAGAACCGGAATGATTGAAGACTCCGACGTAATCTCGTCTGAGGACGACTGAGAGAGAGCCTTGCCATCCACGGCGAGCTCCTCCTTTGCCACTGGAAGAACCCAACAGACAATCTTTACATGCTTCACATATACTCAACAGAAGGTGGGCTGGTTAATTGCTTCAAGCAGACCCTGGCTTAATGAGACCTTCATCTGCCGCTGGTCCTATAAGCATACCAGATGGCAGTCAAAGAGACAACAAAGTGCACCCTGGCAGCCCTTATGTTTGAACGAGAACTTTGCAAGCCAGTTGATCTGGCGTTTGGGCCAGATGGCAAACCCAGTTTCGACTATTATGGCAGACGGCAAGACCGACTTTGGTAGGTGCACCTCGTAGCCCAACAAACTCTCGAAGATGTTGGCTGTCGCCAAAATAGGTCAGACAACACCCGCGGTGGAGATGAATACGGGACCCTGGCCTAAGCTGATGAGTCACTGCACAAGTTCTCCAAAAACGTTGACATTATGTGTTGTTGCTGCAGTGGAATCGCGTGGTGGTCCTCCACTGCGATGACGGCTGGCAAAATGCCAGAACGGACTTGACGGCACTGTGGGTCCCCACATTTCAATGACTTTAGAATGAGCACTGTGGTTTCTGGGGACGGGTGGTCAGTTTGGTGGGGGCTATGTAGCGAGACTGGAGGGAGGACTTAAGCATTCCACTCATTCCTAGCCACACATTAATGAGTTGTTAGCCCTTATTTGTATCAAAAGTTAATTCAAGATGATTTGTTTTACCCCACACGTCATGTCGAGCATGGTATGTGTTTTACAGACCTTTGCTTGTCAGTCCCCTGAAGATGCGTCACAAAATTCTGTAGTGATTCGAAAACACCCTCAAACTACAGTGGGTGTTTTGTAGAACACAACAACTTAGTCATTCCAACTACACAAAGTGTATTTGTGCGATATTTAGTGATATGATGTGGTGTAGTAACCGTCACTTATCATTATAGTTTTAGATGTATTTGACACTGAACACAGAACCGGGGAGCTTTAGCAATCTGGCCTCTGTCCCGGAACTTTCTTAGCTTTGCTTTGTCCCCACATTAAGAGCATCCTAGCTACTTGGAAGCTGGAAGAAAGCCATCCGTATCGTGTGACCCATCGTCCAAAAGCTTTTGCTCCTTCGCCGAGCTCACGGTCAAGTAAGCGGAGAGCTCCCGGTATCCCGTGTCACAATAGTACTCTTTCTGCACACAGCACAGTGGTTCTCCTCGCGGCCCATCCAGGCTACCCTTGTTGGATTTCAGACCTTCCCCTTGTTGTCCCTTCTTGCTTCAGCCTGGCAGAGGTATCAGATGGAGCTGGAGCAGCAGGGGGATGCCTCTAAACCACCGCCAGATAGGATAAATGACCATTTATGCACAGCTGGGTAAGTCTTCACATTTTCAGAATCTGCATACTTTATGTACAGCCTTTCACTCTTAATTGTTGTGTCGGTAAACTCATCTACTACTAAACCACTTTACAAAACTGTATCTTCAGGATCCATGGGTCAACCATCTCTAAATGTTGTACATACCTTTAGGGAACTGAACTGTCAAATTAGCGCAAGCTACGAATGCTTGGCAACCGTGAAGCAAAACCCAGAAGCAGGGCAGGACTTGGCAAAAACTTTGTACAACTTTAAGCAGATCTGAGTTATATGGATGCTAGCATGTCCTCCGAAGCCTTTTGAGCCCAAACAATAGGTGGCACCGCAAGTTATTATGTGCGGATCTTCAGCATGACGAGTTATTGTCACTCGTACTTTAAAATGCGCAGATCCCGTTCAACCATGAGGATTCTCTCTGCTCAGTGGATTCTTCTGGCTATTGTCATGGTTACACTCACCGTTGAGGCCAAAACTACAGCCAAGCCCAAGTACCAGCATACCAAGAAACCTCTGTCCCCCGGTACACCTAAGCCCAAGACCGGCTCAGACAACAACAACAACAACAACCCCGTGGAGCCTCACCCGCTACTCAGCCCGGCCAGAACCACCAACCCAAGTGGTCTTTTCCCTCAGGATGCAAGCACAGAGCCCCCTGCTGTGGGTGCTGAGAACTACACATTGGATTACAGCGAGTGCTACTTCAATTTCTGTGACTGCTGCCCACCCGAGAGAGGCCCCCGGGGGCCAAAGGGCGACAACGGCCCGCCAGGTAATGAGCAGCAAATTCTAATGACGATTCTTTTTTTGCATCCTTTTCAGTGTTTTTAACTTGACTTGTCCACCTAGGGCCACCAGGGGAAAGAGGCCTTACAGGATCAGCTGGTACACCTGGACCACCAGGTGTGTTCGGACCAAAGGGGGTCAAAGGAGACAAAGGTAGCTATCGCACTGCAAAAACTGAAATCTAAGTAAGATGAAATATCTCAAATAAGGGTGATATTTGCTTATTTTCTGTCTGGTAAGATAGTTCTTCTCACTAAGCAGATTTTATGTTAGAGTCTTTTACTTGTTTTAAGGGTTTTGCTCCTAAATGATCTCAGTAAGATACTACTGCTTGTTTCCGACATTTTATGAGCTATTTTGAGTAAAATATGCTTGAAACTATTTTTGTCCAAGTGTCCCCCAACATTTTCAAAATACCTACCCAGGTTCGAGTCCCAACCGGGTTCGAGTTTGAGTTTGAGTGCACACTCGGACCCGGGTGGGACTTTTGAACATTTCCCCGACTTTTCTCCCCACCTTCCCGTGGGACTTTGCAGGGCGCGTTTTGGACATACTGGGCATCCCGGCCGGCGGCGGAACTTGTGGGACTCGAACCTGTGTAGGTATTTTGAACATTTTTGGGACTTTTGCTGACTTTTCCAACTTTCATCCCCCCCCGCCCCATGGGACTCGGCTGGGTGTGTTATGGACATTTTGGGCATCCCGGGACTTGCGCGGCCATACATAAGATTTGATGTTAGAGTGTTTTACTTGTTTTAAGTGTTTAGGTCCTAAATGATCTCAGTAAGACACTACTGCTTGTTTCCGACATTTTATGACCTATTTTGAGTAAAATATGCTTGAAACTATTTTTGTCTAAGTGTCCAAAACACACCCAGCAATGGTGCACATAAAAGCGGGGAAAAAGGCGGCCAAAATATTCAAAAGTCCCAATTGTGTCCAAAATACCTCCCCGGGATTCCAGTCCCACGAGTCCCGCCGCCGGCCACACAAATCCCGGGATACAAAAAATGTCCAAAACGCACCCAGCAAAGTCCCACGGGAAGTAGGGGGGAAAAATGAGAAAAGTCGGCAAAAGTCCCCCAAAATTTTCAAAATACCTACCCAGGTTCGAGTCCCAACCGGGTTCGAGTTTGAGTTTGAGTGCACACTCGGACCCGGGTGGGACTTTTGAACATTTCCCCGACTTTTCTCCCCACCTTCCCGTGGGACTTTGCAGGGCGCGTTTTGGACATTCTGGGCATCCCGGCCGGCGGCGGAACTTGTGGGACTCGAACCTGTGTAGGTATTTTGAACATTTTTGGGACTTTTGCTGACTTTTCCAACTTTCATCCCCCCCCCCGCCCCATGGGACTCGGCTGGGTGTGTTATGGACATTTTGGGCATCCCGGGACTTGCGCGGCCATACATAAGATTTGATGTTAGAGTGTTTTACTTGTTTTAAGTGTTTAGGTCCTAAATGATCTCAGTAAGATACTACTGCTTGTTTCCGACATTTTATGAGCTATTTTGAGTAAAATATGCTTGAAACTATTTTTGTCCAAGTGTCCAAAACACACCCAGCAATGGTGCACAGAAAAGCGGGGAAAAAGAGGGGGAAAAGGCGGCCAAAATGTTCAAAAGTCCCAATTGTGTCCAAAATACCTCCCCAGGGTTCCAGTCCCACGAGTCCCGCCGCTGGCCACACAAATCCCGGGATACAAAAAATGTCCAAAACGCACCCAGAAAAGTCCCACGGGAAGTAGGGGGGAAAAATGAGAAAAGTCGGTAAAAGTCCCCCAAAATTTTCAAAATACCTACCCAGGTTCGAGTCCCAACCGGGTTCGAGTTTGAGTTTGAGTGCACACTCGGACCCGGGTGGGACTTTTGAACATTTCCCCGACTTTTCCCCCCACCTTCCCGTGGGACTTTGCAGGGCGCGTTTTGGACATTCCGGGCAACCCGGCCGGCGGCGGAACTTGTGGGACTCGAACCTATGTAGGTATTTTGAACATTTTTGGGACTTTTGCTGACTTTTCCAACTTCCATCCCCCCGCCCCGCCCCATGGGACTCGGCTGGGTGTGTTATGGACATTTTGGGCATCCCCGGCCATACATAAGATTTGATGTTTTACTTGTTTTAAGTGTTTAGGTCCTAAATGATCTCAGTAAGATACTACTGCTTGTTTCCGACATTTTATGACCTATTTTGAGTAAAATATGCTTGAAACTATTTTTGTCCAAGTGTCCAAAACACACCCAGCAATGGTGCACAGAAAAGAGGGGGAAAAGGCGGCCAAATGTTCAAAAGTCCCAATTGTGTCCAAAAATACCTCCCCGGGGTTCCAGTCCCACGAGTCCCGCCGCCGGCCACACAAATCCCGGGATACAAAAAATGTCCAAAACGCACCCAGCAAAGTCCCACGGGAAGTAGGGGGGAAAAATGAGAAAAGTCGGCAAACGTCCCCCAAAATTTTCAAAATACCTACCCAGGTTCGAGTCCCAACCGGGTTCGAGTTTGAGTTTGAGTGCACACTCGGACCCGGGTGGGACTTTTGAACATTTCCCCGACTTTTCTCCCCACCTTCCCGTGGGACTTTGCAGGGGGCGTTTTGGACATACTGGGCATCCCGGCCGGCGGCGGAACTTGTGGGACTCGAACCTGTGTAGGTATTTTGAACATTTTTGGGACTTTTGCTGACTTTTCCAACTTTCATCCCCCCCCCCGCCCCATGGGACTCGGCTGGGTGTGTTATGGACATTTTGGGCATCCCGGTGCGCGCCTATACATAAGATTTGATGTTAGAGTGTTTTACTTGTTTTAAGTGTTTAGGTCCTAAATGATCTCAGTAAGATACTACTGCTTGTTTCCGACATTTTATGAGCTATTTCGAGTAAAATATGCTTGAAACTATTTTTGTCCAAGTGTCCAAAACACACCCAGCAATGGTGCACAGAAAAGCGGGGAAAAAGAGGGGGAAAAGGCGGCCAAAATGTTCAAAAGTCCCAATTGTGTCCAAAATACCTCCCCAGGGTTCCAGTCCCACGAGTCCCGCTGCTGGCCACACAAATCCCGGGATACAAAAAATGTCCAAAACGCACCCAGCAAAGTCCCACGGGAAGTAGGGGGGAAAAATTAGAAAAGTCGGCAAAAGTCCCCCAAAATGTTCAAAATACCTATCCAGGTTCGAGTCCCAACCGGGTTCGAGTTTGAGTGTGAGTGCACACTCGGACCAGGGTGGGACTTTTGAACATTTCCCCGACTTTTCTCCCCACCTTCCCGTGGGACTTTGCAGGACGCGTTTTGGACATTCTGGGCATCCCGGTCAGCGGCGGAACTTGTGGGACTCGAACCTGTGTAGGTATTTTGAACATTTTTGGGACTTTTGCTGACTTTTCCAACTTTCATCCCCCCCGCCCCATGGGACTCGGCTGGGTGTGTTATGGACATTTTGGGCATCCCGGGACTTGCGCGGCCATACATAAGATTTTATGTTTTACTTGTTTTAAGTGTTTAGGTCCTAAATGATCTCAGTAAGATATTACAGCTTGTAGCTGAGATTTGATGACCTATATTGAGTAAAACATGCTTGAAACGAGAATATCAAATGTTGCAAAGCTGTGTCATCAACACTCACGAGTATAAAACTACTTCTTAAAGTAAGAATTTCTTATTTCAAGAATGTAAAACAAAATCGTGACTTTGACACAATTGTTTCTCATATTAAAACAGATGACAGCCAAATAGACTTTGTCGTTTTATTTTCAATGAAACAATAGAAAATACGTACTCGTATAGTAGTACTTGTTATTAGTGAGAATATACTTTTTTTTTAGGTATTTTTGGGTTCATTAAAGTTAGCTACTTTTACTTGTTTTGGAAAGTCTTGACAAGCCAAATGTTCTTGTTCTATTGGCAGATAATTTTGCTTAGTTCTAGTAAAATACCCCTCATTTTTGTATTTTTTTTTTCTTGTTTTTGAACACTGACTTTTTGCAGTTTACACGATCTAAAGCACTGGTGTCATTTTTTACACGGCTTGCGACGGGACTTTATTAGTGAATTATATTTATATAGCGCTTTTCTCTAGTGACTCAAAGCGCTTTACATAGTGAAACCCAATATCTAAGTTACATTTAAACCAGTGTGGGTGGCACTGGGTGCAGGTGGGTAAAGTGCCTTGCCCAAGGACACAACGGCAATAACTAGGATGGCACAAGCGGGAATCGAACCTGCAACCCTCAAGTTGCTGGCACGGCCACTCTACCAACCGAGCTATGCCACCCCGTCATACAGGACAATTTGAACATCTATATATATATATATATATATATATATATATATATATATATATATATATATATATATATATATATATATATATATATATATACACACAGTGGGGCAAAAAGGTATTTAGTCAGCATCATAAGTACACTTCAACTGTGAGAGACAGAATGTGAAAAAAAAATCCAGGAATTCAGATTGTAGGAATTTTTTTGAATTAATTTGTAAATGATGGTGGAAAATAAGTATTTGGTCAACCATTCAAAGCTCTCACTGATGGAAGGAGGTTTTGGCTCCAAATCTCACGATACATGTCCCCACATTATTTAAGGACTAAATTGCAATAATAAACATATTTTTCATGTACAACAAGTTTGTTTTTTTGTTCAAATAAAGTCAACAATGCTATTTTTTGCGGTCCCCTTTATTTAGAAAAGTATCAAAAAGTTTGGTACCGATATTAAAATATTGATATCAGGACAACCCTAGTTTAGACCAGTGTTTTTCAACCACTGTGCCGTGAGATACAGTCTGGTGTGCCGTGGGAGATGATCTAATTTCACATATTTGGGTTTAAAATATTTATTGTAAACCAGTAATTATACTCTGTTGTTGAGTGACGGTGCTGTCTGGATATCGGCAGAGTAACCGAGAAATACTCCTCCATATCAGTAGGTGGCAGCCGGTAGCTAATTGCTTTGTAGATGTCGGAAACAGCGGGAGGCAGCGTGCAGGTAAAAGGGTGTCTAATGCTTAAACCAAAAATAAACAAAAGGTGAGTGCCCCTAAGAAAAAGCACTGAAGCTTAGGGAAGGTTATGCAGAAGAAAACTAAAACTAAACTGGGCTTCAAAGTAAACAAAGACAGAATGCTGGACGACAGCAAAGACTTTCTGTGGAGCAAAGACAAAGTACATCCGAACATGACATGACAATCAACAATGTCCCCACAAAGAAGGATAAAAACAAGTGAAATATTCTTGATTGCTAAAACAAAGCAGGTGTGGGGAATAGCGCTCAAAGGAGATGAAACTGTTACAGGAAAATACCAAATAATGAGAAAAAGCCACCAAAATAGGAGCGCAAGACAAGAAGTAAAACACTACACACAGGAAAACTGCAAAAAAGTCCAAATAAGTCAGGGTGTGGAGGAGTTCAAGTACCTAGGAGTCTTGTTCACGAGTGGGGGAAGAGTGGATCGGTGCAGCGTCTTCACTAATGCGGACGTTGTACCGATCCGTTGTGGTGAAGAAGGAGCTGAGCCGGAAGGCAAAGCTCTCAATTTACCGGTTGATCTACGTTCCCATCCTCACCTATGGTCATGAGCTTTGGGTCATGACCGAAAGGATAAGATCACGGGTACAAGCGGCCGAAATGAGTTTCCTCCGCCGTGTGGCGGCTCTCTCCCTTAGAGATAGGGTGAGAAGCTCTGTCATCCGGGAGGAACTCAAAGTAAAGCCGCTGCTCCTCCACGTGGAGAGGAGCCAGATGAAGTGGTTCGGGCATCTGGTCAGGATGCCACCCGAACGCCTCCCAAGGGAGGTGTTTAGGGCACGTCCAACCGGTAGGAGGCCACGGGGAAGACCCAGGACACGTTGGGAAGACTATGTCTCCCGGCTGGCCTGGGAACGCCTCGGGATCCCCCGGGAAGAGCTAGACGAAGTGGCTGGGGAGAGGAAAGTTTGGTCTTCCCTGCTTAGGCTGCTACCCCCGCGACCCGACCTCGGATAAGCGGAAGAAGATGGATGGATGGATGGATGGATGGAAGTCAGGGTGTGATGTGACAGGTGGTGACAGTACACCTACTTTGAGACAAGAGCTATAGTCTTTGCCCATCCCTTACCCCACATACTGCTGCAATGTTAGTCCATAGCCTGGTCACTTCTCGCTTGGACTACAGCAACTCTCTCTACCGTTTGGTCTCCCTCACAAGTCACTTCACAAACTTTAGCTTCTCCAGCCCGGATAATCAGCAGAACCCCTTCAATCCAGCACATCCCCCCTTGTTCCTCAGCAACTCCACTGGCTACCCATCAAACATCGTCCATCCATCCATCCATCATCTTCCGCTTATCCGAGGTCGGGTCGCGGGGGCAGCAGCCTAAGCAGGGAAGCCCAGACTTCCCTCTCACCAGCCACTGCATCAAACATCGTATTCACTTTAAAATAATTCTCCGCACTTTCAAAGCCATCCATAAGCTCTCTCCATCATATCTCTCTGACCTGATCCATGTGGCCACGCCCTCACCTTCCCTAAGATCCTCTTCATCCATCCATCTCACTGTCCCCTTATTTTATGGGTGTCAAACTCCATCCATCCATCATCTTCCGCTTATCCGAGGTCGGGTCGCGGGGGCAACAGCTTAAGCAGGGAAACCCAGACTTCCCTCTCCCCAGCCACTTCGTCTAGCTCTTCCCGGGGATCCCGAGGCGTTCCCAGGCCAGCCGGGAGACATAGTCTTCCCGACGTGTCCTGGGTCTTCCCCGTGGCCTCCTACCGGTTGGACGTGCCCTAAACACCTCCCTAGGGAGGCGTTCGGGTGGCATCCTGACCAGATGCCCGAACCACCTCATCTGGCTCCTCTCCATGTGAAGGAACAGCGGCTTTACTTTGAGCTCCTCCCGGATGGCAGAGCTTCTCACCCTATCTCTAAGGGAGAGACCCGCCACACGGCGGAGGAAACTCATTTCGGCCGCTTGTACCCGTGATCTTATCCTTTCGGTCAAGACCCAAAACTCATGACCATAGGTGAGGATGGGAACGTAGATCGACCGGTAAATTGAGAGCTTTGCCTTCCGGCTCAGCTCCTTCTTCACCACAACGGATCGGTACAACGTCCGCATTACTGAAGACGCCGCACCGATCCGCCTGTCGATCTCATGATCCACTCTTCCCCCACTCGTGAACAAGACTCCTAGGTATTTGAACTCCTCCACTTGGGGCAGGGTCTCCTCCCCAACCCGGAGATGGCATTCCACCCTTTTCCGGGCGAGAACCATGGACTCGGACTGGGAGGTGCTGATTCTCATTCCGGTCGCTTCACACTCGGCTGCGAACTGATCCAGCAAGAGCTGAAGATCCTGGTCAGATGAAGCCATCAGGACCACATCATCTGCAAAAAGTGTCAAACTCTGCCCCCCCGATTTTCCAAGGAGACTCCCAAATTTCAGTGCCTCTCACGAAAATCACAGGGGGCAACTATTCTCCCAAAGTTCTCCCGATTCCCACCTGGACAACAATATTAGGGGCGTGCCTTAAAGGCACTGGCTCAAGCCTCCTCTAAAACCTTTCGTCACGTCCGCTTTTCCTACGTAGAAACAGCGTGCCGGCCTAGTCGCATAATATATGTGGCTTTTACACACACACACGCTAATGCAATGCAATGCAAGTTTGGTCAACGGCCATACAGGTCACACTGAGGGTGGCCGTATAAACAACTTTAACACTGTTACAAATATGTGCCACACTGTGAACCCACACTAAACGAGAATGACAAGCAAATTTCGGGAGAACATCCGCACCGTAACACAACATAAACACAACAGAACAAATACACAGAACCCCTCGCAGCACTACCTCTTCCTGGACGCTACAATATAAAAATGTATTAATAGCCTGACTATGCTTAGGTAACGTTAGTCCAGCTAACATTACTGCAGTCCTGGTTGACATAAGATGTAACGTTGTTTTAGTCTAAAGGCTACAAGTGAGCAGATATGGAAATGAACCGGCAACAGTTAACGTTAGTTACTCACCGGCACTATGACTCGGACTGCAGGTTGAAGCAGAGGAAGAGGGGCGTGCTTCGTCATCTCTGTCGCTGCTTCTCTAACCTTCAGGTTATGTACGGCCTGAACATGTTTCAACATTTTAGTTGAACTGCTCCCCTTAGAGCATGGGTGTCAAACTCTGGCCCGCAGGCCAAATTTGGCCCGCCGTCTATTTTAATTTGGCCCTTGAGGCAATATCAAATTAACATTAGAGCTGGCCCGCCGCTATTATACAGCAGCGGTATTGCTGGAACAACCCCCAATTTTCCAAGGAGACTCCCAAATTTCAGTGCCCCTCACGAAAATCACAGGGGGCAACCATTCTCCCAAATTTCTCCCGATTCCCACCTGGACAACAATATTGGGGGCAATGCCTTAAAGGCACTGCCTCAAGCTTCCTCCAAAACCTTTCGCTTTTCCTACGTAGAAACAGCGTGCCGGCCTAGTCGCATAATATATGTGGCTTTTACACACACACACACACACACGCTAATGCAATGCAAGTTTGGTCAACAGCCATACAGGTCACACTGAGGGTGGCCGTATAAACAACTTTAACACTGTTACAAATATGCGCCACACTGTGAACCCACACTAAACGAGAATGACAAGCAAATTTCAGGAGAACATCCGCGTTGTAACACAACATAAACACAACAGAACAAATACACAGAATAATAATAATAATAATAATAATAATAATGGATTAGATTTATATCGCACTTTACTATTGTTAGATACTCAAAGCGCTCACAGAGAAGTGGGAACCCATCATTCATTCACACCTGGTGGTGGTAAGCTACATCTGTAGCCACAGCTGCCCTGGGGTAGACTGACGGAAGCGTGGCTGCCAGTTTGCGCCTACTTCCCCTCCGACCACCACCAATCATTCATTCATCATTCATTCACCGGTGTGAGCGGCACCGGGGGCAAGGGTTAAGTGTCCTGCCCAAGGACACAACGGCAGCGACTTTTGATGTTCATAGGTGGGAAGCGAACCTGCGACCCTCAGGTTTTTGGCACAGCCGCTCTACCCACTACGCCATGCCGTCCCTTGCAGCACTACCTCTTCCTGGACGCTGCAATATGAAAATGTATTATCAGCCTGTGGGAAAAGTTTATTTTGATATTTACCTGAGAAGGCTGCAAATAAAAAAGAGGCATTCAATTTCTATTTAAATTTGATTTGATATGCCATTGCTGTTTTTTAATTATTAGTATTATTTGAAACTCGATTTTGCACGTTACTATAAAGTTATATAAGTCTCGCTTGTTCAATATTTAATGCAAAACTTGTTTGGGTCCCTATTAAAAGGCTAATTTGTTCAATCTTGGCCCGTGGCTTTGTTCAGTTTTAAATTTTGGCCCGCTCTGTATTTGAGTTTGACACCCCTACCTTAGAGGAAAGCCAAGCCTGGCAATAATTGCAGATAGCCGCATCCTCGTCGTATTTAAAGACGGCGTGGCGCAGTGGAAGAGTGGCCGTGCGCAACCCGAGGGCCCCTGGTTCAAATCCCACCTAGTACCAACCTCGTTGTGTCCTGAGCAAGACACTTCACCCTTGCTCCTGATGGGTGCTGGTTGGCGCCTTGCATGGCAGCTCCCTCTATCAGTGTGTGAATGTGTGTGTGAATGGGTGAATGTGGAAGTAGTGTCAAAGCGCTTCGAGTACCTTGAAGGTAGAAAAGCGCCATACAAGTACAACCCATTTATTATTTATTTATTTATTTCTTAGTAAAGCGATGCCTTGGAGCGTTTTTTTTCCGGTCCATTGTTGTTGCTGCTTCTGTATCTGCCGCCCAGTGACTGAGCTACGTCATTTCCTGGGATTCGTTCCTAGGGATTCGGAAAAAAAGAACCAAATCTTTTTCTTTACTATAGTGGCTTTGATATCGGGAACCATTTCTCAAAAAGGGATTTTGAGAAATGGTTCTTTTCTTATCAAACACTCGGGAGAACCGGTTTTCGAGCATCATCCCTAATTATAATTGATTTTTTAAATTTATTCTACCAATGTTTTGGAGTGCATGAGAAAGGAGAGCGGAACTTTCTTTGAGCACATAGTCAGATTTGAACACGTACTTTGCACAACTGCAGCAACAGAAGCAATGTTGTATCAGCAAACTGCTGACTCTTCATTATTTCCGCTTATGAGTTCATTGCAAACAACTGCATGGCATGGTACAAAAAAGCCTTGGCATACACTTCATTAATGCTATATACTTTGATCCACCAGGGGATAAGGGTGACCGGGGGAACACCGGCCCGGGAGGACACCCTGGAGGTCACGGGAAACCAGGGCAGAAAGGTACGTAGTTCTTCATTTTTTTGTTTTTGTGCCATAAGCTTCGATTTGGATCGGATGGTTGAGCGGGTTCGATCCCAGCTTCCGCCATCCTGATCACGGCCGTTGTGTCTCAAGCAAGACCCTTAACCCACCTTGCTCCCAGTGGCCCTTAGACTGGTGTATGAATGTGCGGAACACCCTTGAAAAAGAGATTCTTCATCTCCATGGGATTTCCTGGGTAAAACAAAGAAAGTGTTTTACTCTGCAGGTGATGGTGCACCAAAAGGACAGAAAGGTGAGAAGGGGACGCAAGGAGTTAAAGGTGTTGCCGGGCAGAAAGGCGACGCTGGTCAGAACGGGACTGCTGGTGAGAAAGGAGAACCGGGAAAAGAGGGGCCAGCTGGACCCCCAGGAGTGACTCTGGGGCTGGGTCTTAAAGGGGATAAAGGGGATAAGGGGGAATGTGGCACATTCGGGGAGAGGGGGCCGAAAGGTGATCGAGGAGACACGGGGTCTGCGGGAATCCCAGGAGCAATGGGAATCCCCGGAATGAACGGCAAGCACGGGGCACCGGGTCCTATAGGAGTCAGCGGGGATCCCGGACCTCCCGGAGCACAGGGGGAAACTGGGGTGAGAGGGTCTCAGGGACCTGAAGGCGTAAGAGGGATGCAAGGCTCCAAGGGGGATAGAGGTTATCCCGGGATGAGAGGGGACCGGGGGATGCGGGGCTTTAAAGGAGCAAAAGGGTCCGGTCTTCCCCAAAAGCGCTCGGCCTTCAGCGTTGGAATCTCTCCCAGAAAGTCCTTCCCTCCGTCCGGCTTCCCCGTCCGCTTTGACAAAGTCTTCTACAACGAGGAGAACCACTTCAATGTCAGCAGCAACAGCTTCATGTGTGTCCACGCCGGCGTCTACGTCTTCTCCTTCCACATCACCGTGCGCAATCAGCCCCTACGCGCCACGTTGGTGGTCAACGGCTCGCGGCGGGTTCGGACGCGGGACTCGCTGTACGGGCAAGACATCGACCAGGCGTCCACTCTGGTGGTGCTGAGGTTGGCGGTGGGTGACCGGGTGTGGATGGAGACCCTCAGGGATTGGAACGGGGTGTACGCCAGCAGTGAGGACGACAGCATCTTCTCGGGATTTCTACTTTACTCACCCTGACGCCGATACCGTGTACTCGTGAACTCTTTACGCATCTTGCATTTTGTGTCAAGTCAAGGACTACTGGACATGGTTTTCATTGTCAGCTCCTTTTCAATTAAAAAACCCTTGAAAGTCAAATATGATGTCCTAGTTCGTGCTGTCTAAAGACACCTATAAGGAACCGCTTCAATTATTGGCCCAGGGAGCATTATCACTGGTGGCTCCCTCTAGTGGTACTCAGGTATAAGGGGTGTGCCGTACATCTTACAACTTTATCAGGAACGCAAACAACGATGGTCAAACTACCATATTTTACCGTATTTTCGTGTTGGTGGAGAAGGCCTGGCTCTCGACCTCCAATCTAATTCATACCAAAGGTGTCTATCGGGTTCAGGTCAGGACTCTGTGCAGGCCAGTCAAGCTCATCCACACCGGACTCTGTCGTCCATGTGTTTATGGACCTTGCTTTGTGCACTGGTGCACAGTCATGTTGGAAGAGGAAGGGGCCGGCTCCAAAATGTCCCCCGCAAGGTTAGGAGCATGGAATTGTCCAAAATGTTTTGGTACCCACTTCCAAAGACATGCACCTGGGGATGGGTTGATTGGCAACACTAAATTGGCTCTAGTGTGTGCATGTGAGTGTGAATGTTGTCTGTCTATCTGTGTTGGCCCTGCGATGAGGTGGCGACTTGTCCAGGGTGTACCCCGCCTTCCGCCCGATTGTAGCTGAGATAGGCGCCAGCACCCCCCACGACCCCAAAAGGGAATAAGCGGTAGGAAATGGATGGATGGATGGAGAAGGCCTGGCTCTCGACCTCCAATCTAATTCATACCAAAGGTGTCTATCGGGTTCAGGTCAGGACTCTGTGCAGGCCAGTCAAGTTCATCCACACCGGACTCTGTCGTCCATGTCTTTATGGACCTTGCTTTGTGCACTGGTGCACAGTCAGGTTGGAAGAGGAAGGGGCCGGCTCCAAAATGTTCCCTGCAAGGTTAGGAGCATGGAATTGTCCAAAATGTTTTGGTACCCACTTCCAAAGACATGCAACTGGGGATATGTTGATTGGCAACACTAAATTGGCCCTAGAGTGTGAATGTGAGGGTGAATGTTGTCTGTCTATCTGTATTGGCCCTGCGATGAGGTGGCGACTTGTCCAGGGTGTACCCCGCCTTTTGCCCGATTGTAGCTGATAGGCGCCAGCGCCCCCCCGCGACCCCAAAAGGGAATAAGCGGTAGAAAATGGATGGATGGATGGAGAAGGCCTGGCTCTCGACCTCCAATCTAATTCATACCAAAGGTGTCTATCGGGTTCAGGTCAGGACTCTGTGCAGGCCAGTCAAGTTCATCCTCACCGGACTCTGTCGTCCATGTCTTTATGGACCTTGCTTTGTGCACTGGTGCACAGTCAGGTTGGAAGATGTTCCCCGCAAGGTTAGGAGCATGGAATTGTCCCAAATTTTTTGGTACCCACTTCCAAAGACATGCACCTGGGGATAGGTTGATTGGCAACACTAAATTGGCCCTACTGTGTGAATGTGAGGGTGAATGTTGTCTGTCTATCTGTGTTGGCCAAGCGATGAGGTGGCGACTTGTCCAAGGTGTACCCCGCCTTCCGCCCGATTGTAGCTGAGATAGGCGCCAGCGCCCCCCGCGACCCCAAAATGGAATAAGCGGTAGGAAATGGATGGATGGATGGAGAAGGCCTGGCTGTCGACCTCCAATCTAATTCATACCAAAGGTGTCTATCGGGTTCAGGTCAGGACTCTGTGCAGGCCAGTCAAGTTCATCTACACCGGACTCTGTCGTCCATGTCTTTATGGACTTTGCTTTGTGCACTGGTGCACAGTCATGTTGGAAGAGGAAGGGGCCGGCTCCAAAATGTCCCCCGCAAGGTTAGGAGCATGGAATTGTCCAAAAATGTTTTGGTACCCACTTCCAAAGACATGCACCTGGGGATAGGTTGATTGGCAACACTAAATTGGCCCTAGTGTGTGAATGTGAGGGTGAATGTTGTCTATCTGTTATGGTTTAACAAGAGGAGTGACGGCAGACTGACACCAGAGGGGGGTAATGTTCATAAATGTATTGTATATATAATACTAACAAAAAATACTACTGAGCTATATAATTGAGTGTGACAAAATCCAAGAGTGTCTGCGTGTGACTATGTGTGTAGATTAGCTGAAGTTTGTGTTACCAAAGTGTTGAGGAGAGCGAAGGAACCAGGAAGTCCATGGGGCAGGCAGGATCAGGGGCGAGAGAGAGGCGCCAGAGTCCAGAGGCGAGCGATGAGTCGAGGAACGAGGGAGGCAGTCGAAATCCAGGGCAACGGAAGGAAAACACGAGAGAAGACAAAGGACACATCAAGCCACAGAGATTAAACAAAAATAGAGCTTTCGGTTCACCATATGAGAACTAAGTTCCCGCGACGATCCCTGATAAAGCAGCTCGCCCTCATCAATCCCAGGTGTGTAGAAAGGCAATCGTCTGCAGGCCTGTAGCTGCGTGGGCGTGCTGCTCTCAGCGCGAGCAGGGGCGTGTCTGAGCCCGCTGTCAGCTGAGAGAGCGCATGTGGGCGTGGCCCGCGGTGCGCTCGTCGCGAGGCACAGATGAGGACGCATTGGAATGCGCCCTGGCCGTGACACTATCTGCGTTGGCCCTGCGGTGAGGTGGCGACTTGTCCAGGGTGTACGCCGCCTTCCGCCCGATTGTAGCTGAGATAGGCACCAAAGGGAATAAGCGGTAGAAAATGGATGGATGGATGGTTTTGGTATCCCGGAGCATTCCGATGTTTTTGGACACATTTACTAGGATAGTTCTGGTAAATCCCTTTATCTTTCTATTGTGTTGCTAGTGTTTTAGTGAGTTTAATATTACCTGATAGTCGGAGGGGTGTGGCCACGGGTGTCTTGACGCCAGCTCAGCTGATCTCCGGTAAGAAGCGACTTTTTACCTCAATTTTCTCACCGAAACCTGCTGGTTGACATTCGGTCGGGATCCATGTTCGCTTTGACCGCTCTGATCCATAGTAAAGCTTCACCTCTGGGCGTTTTAAACAAGGAATCACCGTGTGTTTGTGTGGCTAAAGGCTAAAGCTTCCCAATTCCATCTTTCTACTTTGACTTCTCCAATATTAATTGAACAAATTGCAAAAGATTCAGCAACACAGATGTCCAAAATACGGTGTAATTATGCCGTTAAAGCAGACTGTTGGGAACTCGCCTGGCTGCAGTTTTATGCAAGAATCCAGGAGAGAGGAGAACAGGTAAGATGGTTTTAATGTTGTCATCAACAAAAACAAAATAAACAGAAAGCAGTCTTGTATAATGAAACTATCTTCGAGCACTGAGGAGTGCTCGAGTCAAACATAAATAGGCAAATCTTGATTGGCAGCAGGTGTGACCGCTGCCAATCAACGGCAAGAGAGAAACAACAGTGGTCCGTGAAATAAACAGGAAACACTACAAAATAAGAGCACTGAACAGGAAGTAAATACAAAAACACGAAAAACTAACAGAAACGAAGTGACAGATTGTCACACAGACGACTTTTAGCTGTGTGTGTGTGTGTGTGCAGCGCTCATATTTCATAACAGTCCGTGACGTCACGCGTACACGTCATCATTACGCGACGTTTTCAAGAAGAAACTCCCGGGAAATTTTTAATTGCAATTAAGTAAACTAAAAAGGCCGTATTGGCATGTGTTGCAATGTTAATATTTCATCATTGATGTATAAACTATCAGACTGCGTGGTGGGTAGTAGTGAGCTTCAGTAGGCCTTTAAGGCCTTTTTCATTCCAACATAGAGGAAATTGTAGTCGTCCGAAAGATTAAACTGATTTAAGTTTTGCTAAAAGTCTTAAATCGTACAACGGAGTTAATCTAATGTTCCAATTTTAAATCATTGTCCAATTTAAAGGCCTACTGAAAGCCACTACTCCCCACCACACAGTCTGATAGTTTATATATCAATGATGAAATATTAACATTGCAACACGTGACAATACGGCCTTTTTAGTTTACTAAATTGCAATTTTAAATTTCCCGCGGAGTTTCCTGTTGAATACGTTGCCGACATTTTATCCCAGCACCACACATGGCTAAAAGTTGTCCGATTTAATCGCATAATTACACAGTATTTAGACATCTGTGTTGCTGAATATTTTGCAATTTGTTCAATTAATAATGGAGCCGTCAAAGAAGAATGCTGTTGGTGGAAAGCGGTGTATTGCAGCAACCAAAACACAGCCGGTGTTTCTTTGTTTGTTCTGAAGCTTTAATATGGAACAGAGCGGTCAAGCGAACATGTTTCCCGACCACATGTCAACCGGCAGGTTTTGGTGAGAAAATTGTGGTAATAAGACATGCACCTGGGGATAGGTTGATTGGCAACACTAAATTGGCCCTAGTGTGTGAATGTGAGTGTGAATGTTGTCTGTCTATCAGCGTTGGCCCTGCGGTGAGGTGGCGACTTGTCCAGGGTGTAAACCGCCTTCCGCCCGATTGTAGCTGAGATAGGCGGCAGCGCCCCCCGCGACCCCAAAAGGGAATAAGCGGTAGAAAATGGATGGATGGATGGATACACAGTATTTTGGACATCTGTGTTGCTGAATATTTTGCAATTTGTTTAATTAATAATGGAGACATCAAAGAAGAATGCTGTTGGTGGAAAGCGGTGTATTGCAGCCGGCTGTAGCAACCAAAACACAGCTGGTGTTTCTTTGTTTGTTCTGAAGCTTTAATATGGAACAGAGCGGTCAACCGGCAGGTTTCGGTGAGAAAATTGTGGTAATAAGACATGCACCTGGGGATAGGTTGATTGGCAACACTAAATTGGCCCTAGTGTGTGAATGTGAGTGTGAATGATGTCTGTCTATCTGTGTTGGCCCTGCGATGAGGTGGAGACTTGTCCAGGGTGTACCCCACCTTCCGCCCGATTGTAGCTGAGATAGGCGCCAGCGCCCCACGCAAGCCCAAAAGGGAATAAGCGGCAGAAAATGGATGGATGGATGGAAGTCGGCTCTTACCGGAGACATGAGCGGAGCTTGCGTCCTCCTGCATCAGCTGCAACTTTCTTGGCTCCTCCACGGCTTCCATCAGAGACACTGGCGGTCACCACACCCCTCCGACTTTCAGGTATGACTTTATAATCTCACTTAAACACTAGTAACACAATAATCAGATAAGCCTTTTTTTTTTTTACTTTTTTTTTCTTTTTCTAGATTTTCACTCTAATTTTCCTCATCCACGAATATTTCATCCTCGCTCAAATTAATGGGGAAATCATGGCTTTCTCGGTCCGAATCGCTCTTGCAACTGGTGGCTATGATTATAAACAATGTGAGGATGTGAGGAGCTCCACAACCCGTGACATCATGCACACATCGTCACCACACCCCTCCGACTTTCAGGTAAGACTTTATAGTCTCACTAAAACACTAGTATCACAATAATCAGATAAGGGATTTTCCAGAATTATCCTAGTAAATGTGTTTAATAACGTCTGATTCGCTCTCACTACCCTAGCCTTTTTTCTTTTTTTACTTTTTTTCTTTCTTTCTAGATTTTCACTCTAACTTTCCTCATCCACGAATCTTTCATCCTCGCTCACACTAATGGGGAAATCATGGCTTTCTCGGTCCGAATCGCTCTTGTTGCTGGTGGCCATGATTATAAACAATGTGAGGATGTGAGGAGCTCCACAACCGGTGACGTCATGCGCACATCGTCACCACACCCCTCTGACTTTCAGGTAAGACTTTATAATCTCACTAAAACACTAGTAACACAATAATCAGATAAGGGATTTTCCAGATTTATCCTAGTAAATGTGTTTAATAACGTCTGATTCGCTCTCACTACCCTAGCCTTTTTTTTTTTTTAACTTTTTTTCTTTCTTTTTAGATTTTCACTCTAACTTTCCTCATCCACACATCTTTCATCCTCGCTCAAAATAATGGGGAAATCATCGCTTTCTCGGTCCGAATCGCTCTTGCTGCTGGTGGCTATGATTATAAACAATGTGAGGATGTGAGGAGCTCCACAACCCGTGACATCATGCACACATCGTCACCACACCCCTCCGACTTTTAGGTAAGACTTTATAGTCTCACTAAAACACTAGTAACACAATAATCAGATAAGGGATTTTCCAGAATTATCCTAGTAAATGTGTTTAATAACGTCTGATTCGCTCTCACTACCCTAGCCTTTTTTCTTTTTTTACTTTTTTTCTTTCTTTCTAGATTTTCACTCTAACTTTCCTCATCCACGAATCTTTCATCCTCGCTCACACTAATGGGGAAATCATGGCTTTCTCGGTCCGAATCGCTCTTGTTGCTGGTGGCCATGATTATAAACAATGTGAGGATGTAAGGAGCTCCACAACCGGTGACGTCATGCGCACATCGTCACCACACCCCTCTGACTTTCAGGTAAGACTTTATAATCTCACTAAAACACTAGTAACACAATAATCAGATAAGGGATTTTCCAGATTTATCCTAGTAAATGTGTTTAATAACGTCTGATTCGCTCTCACTACCCTAGCCTTTTTTTTTTTAAACTTTTTTTCTTTCTTTCTAGATTTTCACTCTAACTTTCCTCATCCACACATCTTTCATCCTCGCTCAAAATAATGGGGAACTCATGGCTTTCTCGGTCCGAATCGCTCTTGCTGCTGGTGGCTATGATTATAAACAATGTGAGGATGTGAGGAGCTCCACAACCGGTGACGTCATGCGCACATCGTCACCACACCCCTCCGACTTTCAGGTAAGACTTTATAATCTCACTAAAACACTAGTAACACAATAATCAGATAAGGGATTTTTCAGATTTATCCTAGTAAATGTGTTTAATAACGTCTGATTCGCTCTCACTACCCTAGCCTTTTTTTTTTTAAACTTTTTTTCTTTCTTTCTAGATTTTCACTCTAACTTTCCTCATCCACACATCTTTCATCCTCGCTCAAAATAATGGGGAAATCATCGTTTTCTCGGTCCGAATCGCTCTTGCTGCTGGTGGCTATGATTATAAACAATGTGAGGATGTGAGGAGCTCCACAACCGGTGACGTCATGCGCACATCGTCACCACACCCCTCCGACTTTCAGGTATGACTTTATAGTCTCACTAAAACACTAGTAACACAATAATCAGATGAGGGATTTTCCAGAATTATCCTAGTAAATGTGTTTAATAACGGCTGATTCGCTCTCAGTACCCTGGCCTTTTTTCTTTTTTTACTTTTTTTCTTTCTTTCTAGATTTTCACTCTAACTTTCCTCATCCACGAATCTTTCATTCTCGCTCACACTAATGGGGAACTCATGGCTTTCTCGGTCCGAATCGCTCTTGCTGCTGGTGGCCATGATTATAAACAAAGTGAGGATGTGAGGAGCTCCACAACCCGTGACATCACGCGCACAACGTCTGCCACTTCCGATACAGGCAAGGCTTTTTTATTAGCTACTAAAAGTTGCAGACTTTATCGTGGATGTTCTCTACTAAATCCTTTCAGCAAAAATATGGCAATATCGCGAAATGATCAAGTATGACACATAGAATGGACCTGCGATCCCCGTTTGAATAAGAAAATCTCATTTCAGTAGGCCTTTAAAACCAAAATTTGTGACTTTGGGTTTTAAATTAGGCATCAGCGGGGTCCCGGTCACTGGGGGGAACATTCTGTTACAATACAATTGATCCAGTTAAAGCTGGTTATGATAATCTTTATTTCCGGTCAATTTAAAGTCATAAAAAAAAACAAAGTGTGCAATGGTAGGTCAGTTATTGAGTACAACCCTAACCTGCAAAATAGAAGGAAGTGGAACCTTTTGTTTAGGGTCACTCTTCAAATGCTTCCTCCTCGCTCCACTTGGAGAGACCCAAATGCGGCACCTTGGCCTTGCAGCTGTACAGGCCGGGGGTGCGTTTGACCAGGTTAAAGTTCTCCGAGGTGGCCGTCCCCACTCGCCTGTTGTCCTTGTAGAAGTAGTAGTTGATGGGCGGAGCCGGGGCGCGGGCGTTGTACTGGACTCTGCAGACCAGCTTCATGAGATCGACCTGAAGCAAGTCGTTGTCTGCAACCACCTCCAAAACTGGTTGTGTCAGAAGCTCTGTGGAAGCAAAAGTGTCTCAAAGGGCTGCACAAGCCACAACGACATCCTTGGCGCAAGAAAAAAACTCAACCCAATGGGATGACAATGAGAAACCTTGGAGGGGACTGCTGATGTGGGCAGCTGTCATTTGATTGTAATAATACGACATCCATCCATTATCCACCCCTTATCCGAGTCCGGGTCGTGGGGGCAGCAGTCCAGGCCTCATCCTCTAGAGCAACATGAGTGATACCGAGGCATTCCCAGACCAGCTGTGAGACAAAGTCCCTCCAACGTGTCCTCGGTCGTGTCATGGATCTGACATAATAGTGAGAGTCCAGTCCATAGTGGATCTAACATAATAGTGAGAGTCCAGTCCATAGTGGATCTAATATAATAGTGTGAGAGTCCAGTCCATAGTGGATCTAACATAATAGTGTGAGAGTCCAGTCCATAGTGGATCTAACATAATAGTGAGAGTCCAGTCCATAGTGGATCTAACATAATAGTGTGAGAGTCCAGTCCATAGTGGATCTAACATAATATTGTGAGAGTCCAGTCCATAGTGGATCTAACATAATAGTGAGAGTCCAGTCCATAGTGGATCTAACATAATAGTGTGAGAGTCCAGTCAATAGTGGATCTAACATAATAGTGAGAGTCCCGTCCATAGTGGATCTAACATAATAGTGTGAGTCCAGTCCATAGTGGATCTAACATAATAGTGGGAAAGTCCAGTCCATAGTGGATCTAACATAATAGTGAGAGTCCAGTCCATAGTGGATCTAACATAATAGTGAGAGTCCAGTCCATAGTGGATCTAACATAATATTGTGAGAGTCCAGTCCATAGTGGATTTAACATAATAGTGAGAGTCCAGTCCATAGTGGATCTAACATAATAGTGTGAGAGTCCAGTCCATAGTGGATCTAACATAATAGTGTGAGTCCAGTCCATAGTGGATCTAACAAAATAGTGGGAAAGTCCAGTCCATATTGGATCTAACATGATAGTGAGAGTCCAGTCCATAGTGGATCTGACATAATAGTGAGAGTCCAGTCCATAGTGGATCTAACATAACAGTGAGAGTCCAGTCCATAATGGATCTAACATAATATTGTGAGAGTCCAGTCCATAGTGGATCCAACATAATAAATGGGTTGTACTTATATAGCGCTTTTCTACCTTCAAGGTACTCAAAGCGCTTTGACACTACTTCCACATTTACCCATTCACACACACATTCACACACTGATGGAGGGAGCTGCCATGCAAGGCGCCAACCAGCACCCATCAGGAGCAAGGGTGAAGTGTCTTGCTCAGGACACAACGGACGTGACGAGGTTGGTACTAGGTGGGAATTGAACCAGGGACGCTCGGGTTGCGCACGGTCACTCTCCCCACTGGGCCACGCCATCCCAATAGTGGGAAAGTCCAGTCCATAGTGGATCTAACATGATAGTGAGAGTCCAGTCCATAGTGGATCCAACATAATAGTGAGAGTCCAGTCCATAGTGGATCTAACATGATAGTGAGAGTCCAGTCCATAGTGGATCTAACATAATAGTGAGAGTCCAGTCCATAGTGGATCTAACATAATATTGTGAGAGTCCAGTCCATAGTGGATCTAACATAATATTGTGAGAGTCCAGTCCATAGTGGATTTAACATAATAGTGAGAGTCCAGTCCATAGTGGATCTAACATAATATTGTGAGAGTCCAGTCCATAGTGGATTTAACATAATAGTGAGAGTCCAGTCCATAGTGGATCTAACATAATAGTGTGAGAGTCCAGTCCATAGTGGATCTAACATAATAGTGTGAGAGTCCAGTCCATAGTGGATCTAACATAATACTGTGTGAGTCCAGTCCATAGTGGATCTAACATAATAGTTAGAGTCCAGTTCATAGTGGATCTAACATGATAGTGAGAGTCCAGTCCATAGTGGATCAAACATAATAGTGTGAGAGTCCAGTCCATAGTGGATCTAACATAATAGTTTTAAAGTCCAGTCCATAGTGGATCTAACATAATAGTTTTAAAGTCCAGTCCATAGTGGGGCCAGCAGGAGATCATCCAGGAGACATCTGTAATAGATGCCAAAGCCATCTCAGCTTGCTCCTCTTGACGTGAAGGAGCAGCAGCTCTACTCCGTGTCCCTCCCGGATGACCAAGTTCCTCACCTTAACTCTGAGGGTGATCCCAGACATCCTGCGGAGGAATCTAATTCCTGCCACTTATATCCGCTACCTTGTCCTTTCGGTCTTTACCCAAAGTTCATGACCACAGGTGAGTGTAGGAATGTAGACTTACTTGTAAATCGAGAGCTTCGCCTTCTGGCTCAGCTCCTTCATACCAGAGCAGTGACTGCATCCATGCAGACGCCACACCAATCCGCCTGTCGATCTCGCGTTCCATTCTTTCCTGACTCGTGAACAAGACCTCGAGATACTTGAACTCCTCCACTTGAGGAAGAACTTCACTCCTGACAAAGGGGTGCAGTCCACCCTTTTCCGACTGAGAACCATGGCTTCAGATTTAGAGGTGCTGATCCTCATCCTAGCAGCTTCGCACTCGGCTGAAAACCTGGTCAGTGAACGCCTCAGGTCCCATCTTGAAGAAGCCAACAGGACCATGTCATCTGCAAAAAGCAGGGACGCGATCCTCTGGCCACCAAATTAGAACCCTACCCCACCCTGACTGCACCTTGAAAGTCTGTCCATAAATAATTAAACATTGAACTCGTTATCTAGTCAGGTTTGGGACAGGTGTGCTGCTGGTGTGCTCCACTGAGTTTTTGCGTTTGCTCACGCACAAATTAGGGAGAACATTTGCCCGGAGGTCAAAAAGGTAAAGAACCCGTGTCCAACTATTAGAAATAATTAAAGTGGATGAGTTCAAGTACCTAAGAGTCTTGTTCACGAGTGAGGGAAGAGTGGATGGTGAGATTGACAGGCGGATCGGTGCGGCGTCTTCAGTAATGCGGACGCTGTATCGATCCGTTGTGGTGAAGAAGGAGCTTTGCCTTCCGGCTCAGCTCTCAATTTACCGGTCGATCTACGTTCCCATCCTCACCTATGGTCATGAGCTTTGGGTTATAGACTTAGACAAACTCATCCCGCGTTTGTACCTGCCTCGCTTGAACCTGGAGGACCAGGGACTGTACTCCTGCAGGGCCTCGTGGGACAAACACGGACGGACGTATTCTGGGATTTCAGCCGGCGTTGTCTAAGTCTATAACCCAAAGCAGAAACTTGACCGAAAGGACAAGATCACGAGTAGATGGTTTCCTCAGCCAGGTGGCAGGGTTCTCCCTTAGAGGTAGGGTAAGAAGTTCTGCCATTTGGGAGGAACTCAGAGTAAAGCCACTACTCCTCCACATGGAGAGGAGCCAGAAGAGGTGGTTCGGGCATCTGGTCAGGATGCCACCCGAACGCCTCCCTAGGGAGGTGTTTAGGGCACATCCGACCGGTAGGAACCACCCGAACGCCTCCCTAGGGAGGTGTTTAGGGCACATCCGACCGGTGGGAAGCCACAGGAGTCTATAACCCAAAGTCTATAACCCAAAGTCTATAACCCAAAGCAGAAACTTGACCGAAAGGACAAGATCACGAGTAGATGGTTTCCTCAGCCGGGTGGCGGGGTTCTCCCTTAGAGATAGGGTGACAAGTTCTGCCATTCGGGAGGAACTCAGAGTAAAGCCACTACTCCTCCACATGGAGAGGAGCCAGAAGAGGTGGTTCGGGCATCTGGTCAGGATGCCACCCGAACGCCTCCCTAGGGAGGTGTTTAGGGCACGTCCGACCGGTAGGAAGCCACAGGAGTCTATAACCCAAAGTCTATAACCCAAAGCAGAAACTTGACCGAAAGGACAAGATCCCGAGTAGATGGTTTCCTCAGCCAGGTGGCAGGGTTCTCCCTTAGAGATAGGGTGAGAAGTTCTGCCATTCGGGAGGAACTCAGAGTAAAGCCACTACTCCTCCACATGGAGAGGAACCAGAAGAGGTGGTTCGGGAATCTGGTCAGGATGCCACCCGAACGCCTCCCTAGGGAGGTGTTTAGGGCACAGCCGACCGGTAGGAACCACCCGAACGCCTCCCTAGGGAGGTGTTTAGGGCACATCCGACCGGTAGGAAGCCACAGGAGTCTATAACCCAAAGTCTATAACCCAAAGCAGAAACTTGACCGAAAGGACAAGATCACGAGTAGATGGTTTCCTCAGCCAGGTGGCAGGGTTCTCCCTTAGAGATAGGGTGAGACGTTCTGCCATTTGGGAGGAACTCAGAGTAAAGCCACTACTCCTCCACATGGAGAGGAACCAGAAGAGGTGGTTCGGGAATCTGGTCAGGATGCCACCCGAACGCCTCCCTAGGGAGGTGTTTAGGGCACAGCCAACCGGTAGGAACCACCCGAACGCCTCCCTAGGGAGGTGTTTAGGGCACATCCGAGCGGTAGGAACCACCCGAACGCCTCCCTAGGGAGGTGTTTAGGGCACATCCGACCGGTAGGAAGCCACAGGAGTCTATAACCCAAAGTCTATAACCCAAAGCAGAAACTTGACCGAAAGGACAAGATCACGAGTAGATGGTTTCCTCAGCCAGGTGGCAGGGTTCTCCCTTAGAGATAGGGTGAGACGTTCTGCCATTTGGGAGGAACTCAGAGTAAAGCCACTACTCCTCCACATGGAGAGGAACCAGAAGAGGTGGTTCGGGAATCTGGTCAGGATGCCACCCGAACACCTCCCTAGGGGGGTGTTTAGGGCACATCCGACCGGTAAAAGGCCACGGGAAAGACTATGTCTCCCGGCTGGCCTGGGAACGCCTCAGGATCTCCCGGAAAGAGCTGGACGAAGTGGCTGGGGAGAGGAAAGTCTGGGCTTCCTTGCTCAGGTTTGCCGTGACCCGATCTCAGATAAGCGGAAGAAAATGGATGGATGAACGGAAAATAATCAAAACTTAACTTGGAGGTCAAAACGTGCACGTAAACTCACCCAAAACCTGAACTTGAACGCCGGCTGAAATCCCGGAATACGTCTGTCCGTGGTTGTCCCACGAGGCCCTGCAGGAGTACAGTCCCTGGTCCTCCAGGTTCAAGCGGGGCAGGTACAAACGCGGGCTGAAGTCACTCTGGGTCGTGACCGCCACGCCATTTTTGTACAAAATCACCTCGTGGAGCGGCGGGCTGCCCCGGACGCGGCACGTCACGTTCATGGCTTCGCCGACGAGGACGGGATGCAGGGGGCCCTGGAGAATGGCCCAACCTCCTGGAGAAAGATCAATGACGACCACAATGTATCCCAGCCGGTATTTCTCTACACCGGTACCTCAACTAAAGAGTGCTTCCAGGTAAGAGCCGTCTCTCGGCTAATTGTGGTTCTTTACCTTACCAGCAACCGTTTGAGGTACAAGAGTCCTTGCAGTCTTTAGCTCAGGGGTGGCCACACCTTTTCTGCAGGTGAGCTACTTTCTTTCAATTGACCAAGTGGAGGGGATCTACAAACCCTGTTTCCATATGAGTTGGGAAATTGTGTGACAACACGTGACAAAAAAGTTGAGAAAAGTGGCAATAAATACTGATAAAGTTGAGGAATGCTCATCAAACACTTATTTGGAACATCCCACAGGTGTGCAGGCTAATTGGGAACAGGTGGGTGCCATGATTGGGTATAAAAGCAGCTTCCCATAAAATGCTCAGTCTTTCACAAGAAAGGATGGGGCGAGGTACACCCCTTTGTCCACAACTGCGTGAGCAAATAGTCAAACAGTTTAAGAACAACGTTTCTCAAAGTGCAATTGCAAGAAATTTAGGGATTTCAACATTTACGCTCCATAATATCATCAAAAGGTTCAGAGAATCTGGAGAAATCACTCCACGTAAGCGGCATGGCCGGAAACCAACATTGAATGACCGTGACCTTCCATCCCTCAGACGGCACTGTATCAAAAACCGACATCAATCTCTAAAGGATATCACCACATGGGTTCTTGTACACTTCAGAAAACCACTGTCACTAAATACAGTTCATCGCTACATCTGTAAGTGCAAGTTAAAGCTCTACTATGCAAAGGGAAAGCCATTTATCAACAACATCCAGAAACGCCGCCGGCTTCTCTAGGCCCGAGATCATCAAAGATGGACTGATCCATAGTGGAAAAGTGTTCTGTGGTCTGACGAGTCCACATTTCAAATTGTTTTTGGAAATATTCGACATTGTGTCATCCGGACCAAAGGGGAAGCGAACCATCCAGACTGTTATCGGCGCAAAGTTCAAACGCCAGCATCTGTGATGGTATGGGGGTGCATTAGTGCCCAAGGCATGGGTAACTTACACATCTGTAAAGGCACCATTAATGCTGAAAGGTACATACAGGTTTAGGAACAACATATGCTGCCTTTTTTTTCATGGACGCCCCTGCTTATTTCAGCAAAACAATGCCAAGCCACGTGTTAGAACAGCGTGGCTTCGTGAAAAAAGAGTACGGGTACTTTCCTGGCCCGCCTTTAGTCCAAACCTGTCTCCCATGGAAAATGTGTGGTGCATTATGAAGCGTAAAATACGACAGCGGAGACCCCGGAGTGTTGAACGACTGAAGCTCTACATAAAACAAGAATGGGAAAGAATTCCACTTTCAAAGCTTCAACAATTAGTTTCCTCAGTTCCCAAACGTTTATTGAGTGTTGTTAAAAGAAAAGGTGATGTAACACAGTGGTGAACATGCCCTTTCCCAACTACTTTGGCACGTGTTGCAGCCATGAAATTCTAAGTTTTGATTTGATTTGCAAATCATTGTATTCCGTTTATATTTACATCTAACACAATTTCTCAAGTCATATGGAAACATGGTTTGTACATCATTTATATATATCATTTCTATTTGAAAGAGAGGGTTTTGGACAGCAGCCAGACAAGAGCGACAATAATTCCCCCACGAGAAGAATCTCACCGTCCACATTGATGTCCACAGGCGGGCTTTTGAGGGTGAAAATGTCTCCCACCGCCGTGTCCCTGACGCCCTGGCATTGAAACGCTCCACTCTCAGCGATGCTGCCTCTCAGCGTCAACGTCGGAGTCTCGCTATTTTGCGGGAGCCGCTTGGAGTCCTTGAACCACAAGTAGTCCCAAGTGGAATTGTGGCTGTCACTGATGCTGCATCTCAGCTGGACCTGTTCACCGGAGAAAACCCGGGAATGTCCTGAGGTCACCTCCAGTCGTGCGCTGGTGGAGGTCACGGAGGGTGCTGCACACACACACACACACACACACACACACACACACACACACACACACACACACACACACACACACACACACACACACACACTCACACACACATTTTTTGGAATTTCTTACCTTCTTGAGACCTCTGAAAATGCCTCACCCTTTACAAAACACCCTTTCTAGTTATACACTACAAAGATGTGTAATAACAAAATGAATAATATATACACCCTTCCATCCATCCATTTTCTTCTGCTTATCGGAGGTTGGGTAGCGGGGGCAGCAGCCTAAGCAGAGAAACCCAGCCTTCCCTTTACCCAGCCACTGGTAATGTAATTAGTTACTATGGTGCCTAGGCACAAGCGCCCCCCCGACCCCAAAGGGAATAAACGGTAGAAAAGGGATGGATGGGATGGATGGATGGGTCATCTAATGAGTTACTATGGTCATCTAATTAGTTAAACTAGTAATTAATTAGTTACCATGGTATTCTAATTAATTACTATGGTCTTCTATTTAGTTACTATGATTATCTAATTAGTTACTATGGCCATCTAATTAGTTGCACTGGTAATGTAATTAGTTACTATGGTCATCTAATTAGTTGCACTGGTAATGTAATTAGTTACTAAGGTCATCTAATTAGTTGCACTGGTAATGTAATTAGTTACTATGGTAATTTAATTAGTTACTATGGTCATCCAATTAGTTATTATGGTCATCTAATTAGTTACTATGGTCATCTAATTAGTTACTATGGCCATCTAATTAGTTACTACAGTCATCTAATTAGTTACTATGGTCATCTAATGAGTTACTATGGCCATGTAATTAGTTACTATGGTCATCTAATTAGTTACTATGGCCATCTAATTAGTTACTACAGTCATCTAATTAGTTACTATGGTCATCTAATGAGTTACTATGGCCATGTAATTAGTTACTATGGTCATCTAATTAGTTACTATGCTCATCTATTTTGTTACTGTGGTCATCTAATTAGTTACTATGGTCATCTAATTAGTTACTATGCTCATCTATTTCCTTACTGTGGTCATCTAATTAGTTACCATGGTCATCTAATTAGTTACTATGGTCATCTAATTAGTTATTATGGTCATTTAATTTGTTTATTATGGACATCTATTTAGTTACTATAATCATTCAATTAGTTAGTATGGACATCTACCTAGTTACTATGGTCATCTAATTAGTTACTATGGCCATCTAATTAGTTACTACAGTCATCTAATGAGTTACTATGGTCATCTAATTAGTTACTATGGCCATCTAATTAGTTACTACAGTCATCTAATGAGTTACTATGGCCATGTAATTAGTTACTATGGTCATCTAATTAGTTACTATGGCCATCTAATTAGTTACTACAGTCATCTAATTAGTTACTATGGTCATCTAATGAGTTACTATGGCCATGTAATTAGTTACTATGGTCATCTAATGAGTTACTCTGGCCATGTAATTAGTTACTATGGTCATCTAATTAGTCACTATGTTAATGTGAGTCACAGCAGCTCAGACGAGGCACCAAGCAGTGTGGGCGGGGAGTGTTTCCACAGAGCAGAAGGAGATTTGTACAACAAAGTTCTAAAACTTAGTGATACATCAGATTGTAGGTGTTTTTTTTTTTACCCTTGTTGTTTTCTTTTCTTTTTTTTTGCATTTTTGTTGCGTTTCGCTTGATTGTAAAATAAAATATGTGGATGGAGGGAGGGTGTGACATTCATATGTTGTCAATATTCAGTGTTTTATCCTTCATAGTTAATATTGTAAATCCCACATTCTTTACTTCCATCTACATTCTGGGTGTCTCATTCAGTCAAAAAATTAAAATTCCATCCTGTTTTGTTAATGCATTCTGTCATAACGTCTTTTAGCTTTCAATCAGACATTATTGTGAGGTTTTGTATTACTGTTCCTAAAAATAGGACCCAAGCCCACGTACTGTATAGCAGATTTTCATATGTGTGTGTGTGTGTGTGTGTGTGTGTGTGTGTGTGTGTGTGTGTATGACATACATACCTAGTGGGGACGCCAGCAGGGCTACAACTGTGAGAGGAGAAGATCTTTCAGGAGTTGCTAAGAAATATTGTAATGAAACAAAGCAAACTCACCCAGGAAGGAGATCATCCTAGCAGCTGTCTTTTGTCCGACAGATCAGACTTGTGGAGACAACTTTTATTCCTGGTGGGAAAGGAAGTGAAAGTAGTTCCAAACAACACACGACTCAGGAAATCCTCTTTTCTGCCTTTTGTTCCAAAAAAAGTGGAAGTAGCCCTTCTCTGATATTGCTAAAGTGCTATCTCTGAATTGTCTCCGCTCGCTTTACTTTGGCCAACGGTTGCAGAAAGTACAAAGTCTTTTAATAGACTTCTAAGAAGAAGCAAATGTTGAAACCGTGAGTCAGGATGGTATGTGGAAAAGTTAAATGCCCGTTTCAGTCCCTCAGATCATAGACATGATCAAGCTAAAGTTTGAAACAAAGTTATTCTAAAAGGTGACATTGCATACCCGAAAGGGACAAGTAGTAGAGGAATATTTTATACACCGTTTTTTTTCCTAGGGGGCGCTGGAGCGCTATTTTGACTTTTGGGGTTTGGTTTTTTATTAGATGGCAATTTTTGCCAGTCCTGATGTGTGTTTAAAATTTGGTGAGTTTTGAAGCATGTTAAGGGGGTCAAATTACAGATCAGCGTTTCTGGATGTTGTTGATAAATGGCTTTCGCTTTGCATTGTAGGGCTTTAACTTGCATTCTGAAGCATTTTAAGGGGGTCAAATTACAGTTCAAAGAGACAAAAATGACATTTTTTAGGAAACTTTGCGCAGGGGTTCTTTGAAGGCGCGTAAAATCAAAACCGGAGCAGTGATCAAAACTTTGTTGGATAGTTTTAATCAAAAGGGTTCAATCTCTCTCCTGTGCGAGTTTGAAGCCGAAACGACAAACGCACTCGGAGGAGTTTACGTTTGGAAAAGGTGACGGGTTTTTACAAAACATTTATTTTGAAGGGGTAATTTTTAACTTCCTGTTGATTTTTGCCGAAGGATGTCAATCATCTAAATGTAGGTCTAAGTGAGACCTACATAGAAGTTTTTGTTTCATGTCTTTCCGGCATTCCTACTGGAAGTTACAAGCAATTTTGTTTGTGTTTTCTTCCTAGGAGCAGTTTTTGCTGTGTTTTATTCAAAAATTGCGCTAGAGCGCATTTTTTAATTTTAGGGTTTAGTTTTTTCATTAGATCGCAATTTCTGCCAGTCTTGGTGTGTGTGCCAGGTTTGGTGAGTTTTGAAGCATTTTAAGGGGGTCAAATTATAGTTCAAAGAGGCCAAAATAGCATTTTTTGCAAAAATTTTGTATTGAAGGGGTTTTTGCCAACTTTTTGTTGATTTTTGCCCGAGAAAGTAAAATTATGAATTGTAGGTCTAAGTCAGTTCTACATAGAAGTTTTTGTTTCATGTCTCTACAATATTCCTAACGAAAGTTATGAGCAGTCTGTTGTTGTCTTTTTTCCTAGGGGGCGCCAGCCCGCAATTTTCATTTTTGGGTTTTGGTTGCTTAATAACTTGGGAAGGTTTGCTATACCGACGTGTGTGTCAAATTTGGTGAATCTTGAAGCATGTTAAGGGGGTCAAATTAGGGTGCGAAGGTGCGGAATAATAATAAAACACAGCAGTTTCAATAGGGTCCTTGCAAAAGGACTCCACAGGAGTCCTTTTGCAATGGGCCACTGCTCCGGTTTTGATTTTACGCGCCTTCAAAGAAACCCTGCGCAAAGTTTCCTAAAAAATGTCATTTTTCCCTCTTTGAGCTGTAATTTGACCCCCTTAAAATGCTTCAAAGTGCAAGTTAAAGCTCTACTATGCAAAGCGAAAGCCATTTATCAACAACATCCAGAAACGCTGATCTGTAATTTGACCCCCTTAACATGCTTCAAAACTCACCAAATTTTACACACACATCAGGACTGGCGAAAATTGCCATCTAATAAAAAACCAAACCCCAAAAGTCAAAATTGCGCTCCAGCGCCCCCTAGGAAAAAAAACTGACAAAACTGCTTGTAACTTCTGTTAGGAATGTCGTAGAGACATGAAACAACGACCTCTATGTAAGTCTGACTTAGACCAGGGCTTGGCAGCGGCCAAAGGCGGACCCGACCAACGCTGCTTGCAGCTTTAATTTATTTTAATCTTGATAGCTGGGAAATTAACACCAATAAGTTGACTGATGATTCTTATCACATAATTTATCCTGAAAGTATAAATAACGACAAATAAAGATAGAAAACTATTAACCGCAACATGTAAGTGTAAAAAAGAACTCCAACAACATTATGATTTGTACATTTTCAGATTGTGCTTGTTTTATTTTCAAACAAAGAAAACAATCTGAAGTTTTGTTATTTTTATGTTATCGTGCCGTGATTTTACCAGTCCGGCCCACTTGGGAGTATATTTTTTTCCATGTGGCCCCTGATCTAAAATGAGTTTTACACCCCTGCCTTAAACCATCCATCCATCCATCCATTTTTCTACCGCTTATTCCCTTTGGGGTCACGGTATAAGAGCATATATTTTTTTAACACTGAACACAACAAAACGTGTGCATTTTTAATTAAGACCAACATTTCTAGAGTATAATAGGTCTCGTATTCTTCGTAATTACATTGTAATTCTGAAGCTAACTATGGAGGGGGCGTGGCCTGCGGGCCTGCGGCGAAGCGGGGTGTTGCCAGGATCGGCCTCAAAATCAGCAACAGGTGCGTAAATGGCCCAGCTGGGCCTTGTTATCTAATCACCTGTCGCTCTGTTTATAAGTAGCAGCCAGGAGGAAAGACAGGGCTGGGGCTGGAGCCAGAGTGCGAGCGAGAACGAAAGAGAAAAAGACAATTGCTGGAAAGCAACTGAGAGACTTATTGAAAAATAAAACAATATTGTAACCCTGAAACAGGCTTTCATGTCGGTGCTTGGTGGTCTGAAGAACCCCCAGGAGGGCAAGTCCTACACTAACCAATAATAAATAAATAAATGACTTCTTACCCATAATGCAACTTCTTGAACAAGTGCGGTAGAAAAAGGATGGATGGATTCATATGCATGAGCATGTTTTGTATTTTGAACGTTATTTTTAACACTGTGATTACAAGTGGAATTATTCATTACTTATTGTGTTAAGCAATGTCAGCTCAGATTTATCCGAGAGCCAGATGCAGTCATCAAAAGAGCCACATCTGGCTCTAGAGCCATAGGTTCCCTACCCCTGATCTACAAAGATACAAATTTGCTATTTTGACATCTAGTGGACACATTTAGAACAGCAGTTTCTATAATACAAAAATCTGGGCTTATTTTTATAGTTAGCAAACTAATCGCGCGGGCCGGATAAAACCTGTTCTAGGTCCTGATCCGGCCCGCGGGCCTTATGTTTGACACACCTGGTTTAAGGAGTTAAACGACATAGCCTAAGACTCAAAAATACATCCAACAAAATTAGGATTCGTTCATTTGTAAAACAATTGGGACTAGTAATTGTAGGTGTCACAAGAAATAAGTGTTTGTGTCCGGAAGTGTTTTAATCTTATCTTATTCCGACGCAGTTTTGAGATGTTAGATTTCCTGTGCTCTTAATTTGGCGATCTAGTCTGTGACGTCATTTCCTGTTTGTAGCATTTCTAGGCTAAATGGGCTCAGGTGATTGTGTTAACAGCATCGTGTGCGTTTTCGACTTAAATGTAAGTACACGTCGAATATAGCACGGTTATTAATGTTAAAATGCCTATAAATGTGTTCGATGTAGCCTTAACCGAGTGTTTGTTTGCACCAATGTTCCTGTTTGACGATATAATTCGCCAGCGGTTTACCATGAATTGATTAACGTGGACCCCGACTTAAACACGTTGAAAAACTTATTGGGGTGTTACCATTTTGTGGTCAATTGTACGGAATATGTACTGTACTGTGCAATCTACTAATAAATGTTTCAATAATCAATCAGCTGAACTTTCCCCCTGTTAATACTTCTCGTTACACAGTAGTTACCCTACCCGACCACTAGAGGGCGACATAGACCACGTTTAAAGCACTGTCTAAAGCACTTATTTTTGATATACCATAAGATCAATCAATCAATCAATCAATGTTCATTTATATAGCCCTAAATCACTAATGTCTCAAAGGGCTGCACAAACCACTACGACATCCTCGGTAGGCCCACATAAGGGCAAGGAAAACTCACACCCAGTGGGACGTCGGTGACAATGATGACTATGAGAACCTTGGAGAGGACCACATATGTGGGCAACCCCCCCTATAAATAGTAATAATAATAATTATTATTATTATTTCAATTAACCTAACTTAACTTTATACAAAATCAGATTGCTTTTGATGGTTTTATTTTTAACACTGTCTTACACAATGATGTACAAACCCCGTTTCCATACGAGTTGGGAAATTGTGTTAGATGTAAATATAAACGGAATACAATGATTTGCAAATCATTTTCAACCCATATTCAGTTGAATATGCTACAAAGACAAACTTATAAACATTTTTTTTGTGTGCAAATAATCATTAACTTTAGATTTTGATGCCAGCAACATGTGACAAAGAAGTTGGGAAAGGTGGCAATAAATACGGATAAAGTTGAGGAATGCTCATCAAACACTTATTTGAAACTTCCCACAGGTGTGCAGGCTAATTGGGAACAGGTGGGTGCCATGATTGGGTATAAAAGCAGCTTCCCAAAAAATGCTAAGTAATTCACAAACAAGAATGAGGCGAGGGTCACCACTTTGTAAGCAAATTGTCGAACAGTTTTAGAACAACATTTCTCAACGAGCTATTGCAAAGGAATTTAGGGATTTTACCATCTACGGTCCATAAAATCATCAAAAAGTTCAGAGAATCTGGAGAAATCACTGCACGTAAGCGATGATATTACGGACCTCTGATCCCTCAGGCGGTACTGCATCATAAACCGACATCTGTGTGTAAAGGATATCACCACATGGGCTCAGGAAACACTTCAGAAACCCACTGTCAGTAACTACAGTTGGTCGCTACATCTGTAAGTGCGAGTTAAAACTCTACTATGCAAAGCCAAACCCATTTATCAACAACACCAAGGAACGCCGCTGGCTTGGCTGGGCCTGAGCTCATCTAAGATGGACTGATGCAAAGTGGAAAGGTGTTCTGTGGTCTGACGAGTCCACATTTCAAATTATATTTGGGAACTGTGGACGTGGTGTCCTCTGGAACAAAGAGGAAAATAACCATCCAGATTGTTATAGGCGCAAAGTTCAAAAGCCAGCATCTGTGATGGTATGGGGGTGTATTAGTGCCCAAGGCATGGGTAACTTACACATCTGTGAACGCACCATTAATGCTGAATGGTCCATACAGGTTTTGGAACAACATAAGCAATGTTATCATGGATGCCCCTGCTTATTTCAGCGAGACAATGCCAAGCCACGTGTTACAACAGCGTGGTTTCGTAGTGAAAGAGTGCTTTCCTGGCCCTCCTGCAGTCCAGACCTGTCTTCCATGGAAAATGTGTGGCGCATTATGAAGCGTAAAATAAGACAGCGGAGACCCCGGACTGTTGAACGACTGAAGTTCTACATAAAACAAGAATGAGAAATAATTCCACTTTCAAAGCTTCAACAATTAGTTTCCTCAGTTCCCAAACATTTATTGAGTGTTGTTAAAAGAAAAGGTGATGTAACACAGTGGTGAACATACCCTTTCCCAACTACTTTGGCACGTGTTGCAGCCATGAAATTCTAAGTTAATTATTATTTGCAAAGAAAAAAATGTTTAAATGTTGTCTTTGTAGTGCCTTCAACTGAATATTGGTTGAAAATGATTTGCAAATCATTGTATTCCATTTATATTTATATACACAATTTCCCAACTCATATGGAAACTGGGTTTGTATAAAACAATGCAAAAATGTCAATTTCTGTCACTTTATCCTGCATCCTCTTTAAAAGTCCAACATTTTTTCCTGTCAGATTTGGACAACCGTCTGTTGTCACACCTGCCAACTTGTCCCATGTCAGTCCTAACATGTCCAAACACGCATTTACCTCTGTGAACAAGTCCTTTCCTGTAGTTGTCCCTTTTAATTGACTGCATGGCCGCCAGCTACTCCGTGATTTGAAAGTCAGCAGTTATCCCACGTAAGAAGATGAGCAGCTGGGCGGTGTCGAGTACATCGCACCTCTCACCCAAAGCCAGCGAAAAACGGTCATTGTCGACCGTTCTGTTCCTCAGCTGAAGCTTCAAGATTCCAGCGATGGTTTCAACCCGCCGTCGGAAGAATGACACGTTCTCAAATGCGCCCCTCTTCTCCGGGCATATCAGCGCAACAGAGTCCAATAAACACTCCTTTATAAACTCTCCGTCAGAAAACGCCTTCCTTTTTCTGGCCATTTTGTAAGAAATTACGAAATTTGTCCTGACTGCTGCATATCTGGGGGTGTGAAATTTGGCAAAAAGTCCTTGTTGGGTTTGCAGTTTTACCATCAACGCATCAGACAAATTCCGGTATTTTTCCTCCTGCTTCCTCGTGTAGTGGCGATTCAAATTAAATTCTTCAAACACAGCAACCTTTTTCAAAGTACAACATTTTTCCACGTCAGATTCGGACAACCATCTTTTGTCACACCTGCCAGCTTGTCACGTGTCAGTCCCAACATGTCCAAACACATCGCACCTCTCACCCCAAACCAGCGAAAAACGGTCAAAGTCGGCCGTTCCGTTCTTCAGCTGAAGCTCCAAGTTTCCAGCGATGGTCTCAACCCGCCGTCGGAAGAATGACACGTTGTTAAATGCGCCCCTCTTCTCCTGGCATATCAGCGCAACAGAGTCCAATAAGCACTCCTTTATAAACTCTCCGTCAGAAAACGCCTTCCATTTTCTGGCGATTTTGTAAGAAATGACGAAATTTGTCCTGACTGCTGCATATCTGGGGGTGTGAAATTTGGCAAAAAGTCCTTGTTGGGTTTGCAGTTTTACCATCAATGCATCAGACAAATTCCGGTATTTTTCCTCCTGCTTCCTCGTGTAGTGGCGATTCAAATTAAATTCTTCAAACACAGCAACCTCTTTCAAAGTACAACATTTTTCCCTGTCAGATTTGGACAACCATCTGTTGTCACACCTGCCAGCTTGTCACGTGTCAGTCCTAACATGTCCAAACACATCGCACCTCTCACCCCAAGCCAGCGAAAAACGGTCAAAGTCGGCCGTTCCGTTCTTCAGCTGAAGCTCCAAGTTTCCAGTGATGGTTTCAACCCGCCGTCGGAAGAATGACACGTTCTCAAATGCGCCCCTCTTCTCCAGGCATATCAGCACAATAAGTCCAATAAGCACTCCTTTATAAACTCTCCGTCAGAAAACGCCTTCCTTTTTCTGGCGATTTTGTAAGAAATGACGTAATTTGTCCTGACTGTTGCATATCTGGGGGTGTGAAATTTGGCAAAAAGTCCTTGTTGGGTTTGCCGTTTTACCATCAACGCATCAGACAAATTCCGGTATTTTTCCTCCTGCTTCGTCGTGTAGTGGCGATTCAAATTAAATTCTTCAAACACAGCAACCTCTTTCAAAGTATAACATTTTTCCACGTCAGATTTGGACAACCATCTGTTGTCACACCTGCCAGCTTGTCACATGTCAGTCCTAACATGTCCAAACACATCGCACCTCTCACCCCAAGCCAGCAAAAAACGGTCAAAGTCGGCCGTTCCGTTCTTTAGCTGAAGCTCCAAGATTCCAGCGATGGTCTCAACCCGCCGTTGGAAGAATGACACGTTCTCAAATGCGCCCCTCTTCTCCGGGCATATCAGCGCAACAGAGTCCAATAAGCACTCCTTAGTAAACTCTCCGTCAGAAAACGCCTTCCTTTTTCTGGCGATTTTGTGAGAAATGACGAAACTTGTCCTGACTGCTGCATATCTGGGGGTGTGAAATTTGGCAAAATGTCCTTGTTGGGTTTGCCGTTTTACCATCAACTCATCAGACAAATTCCGGTATTTTTCCTCCTGCTTCCTCGTGTAGTGGCGATTCAAATTAAATTCTTCAAACACAGCAACCTCTTTCAAAATACAACATTTTTCCACGTCAGATTCGGACAACCATCTGTTGTCACACCTGCCAGCTTGTCACATGTCAGTCCTAACATGTCCAAACACATCGCACCTCTCACCCCAAGCCAGCGAAAAACGGTCAAAGTCGGCCGTTCTGTTCTTCAGCTTAAGCTCCAAGTTCCCAGCGATGGTCTCAACCCGCCGTTGGAAGAATGACACGTTCTCAAATGCGCCCCTCTTCTCCAGGCATATCAGCGCAACAGAGTCCAATAAGCACTCTCCGTCAGAAAACGCCTTCCTTTTTCTGGCGATTTTGTGAGAAATGACGAAACTTGTCCTGACGGCTGCATATCTGGGGGTGTGAAATTTGTCAAAAAGTCCTTGTTGCGTTTGCCGTTTTACCATCAACGCATCAGACAAATTCCGGTATTTTTCCTTCTGCTTCATCCTGTAGTGGTGATTCAAATTAAATTCCTGTTCCACTCGGGATTGAATTCAAAATCTCCCTACTAATTCACCAGTGCCTCCATGGAAATGCCCCCGTTTTTTGATTAATTGATTGAAACTTTCATTAGTAGATTGCACAGTTCAGTGCATATTCCGTACAATTGACCACTAAATGATAACACCCCAATAAGTTTTTCATCTTGTTTAAGTCTTGGTCCATGTTAATTAATTCATAGTAGTCTACCTCAAAGAACCGCTCACCCCCAAATCCTCCACACGGCACCTCCGCTCCAAACAGGCTAACGTCCTCCAACCTCCAAGGACAAAACTACGAACTATGGGAGACCGGGCTTTCTGCGCCGTTGCTTCCAGTCTGTGGAACGCTCTCCCTGACCACCTGAGGGCACCTCAGACTGTGGATGCTTTAAAAAAAGGCTTAAAAATTCATCTTTTAAAAAAGAAACTTTATAGATGTGCATGTTGGTTCTGGCTATTGGGCTGTTTCTAGTTTTATATTTAGTTTATTTTTATTATCTTTTTATTATCATTATTATTATTACTATTTTTTTTTTTACACTATGGCACTTTGAGGTTGTTTGCTCAACGTAAAGTGCTTTTTTTTTTTTACAAATAAAATCTATTAATTATACTCTTTAAACCACAAATCAAGCATACAACTTTACCTTTATTCTCTGTAAAGAAATACTTGGCAGTCCACGTTTTGTAGAAAATTCCCTCATCAACTTTTCTTTTTTTAGCGTGAGCTGACATCTCGGGGGTAACCGGGCATCACTCGTCGCCGTGCACCTTCCCTCACAGCTTACACACGGACATACTCCCATGAATAACACTTTTCAAAATAAAAGCAGCACAGTTGTATTGCACGCACCACATAGATGTTTTTTTAAATGTATTTTGTAATTTGTGATCGCCGTTGTTCACATTCACAAAATGGCGCACGAGCATACGGAAGTAAAACAAATGACGCTTTTCAAAACAAAAGCAGCACCGTTGTATTGCACACTCGACGTAGATACTTTTTTACATTTATTTTGTAATTTATGATTGGCCTCACGCGGGCCGGACAGGAATGCCCTGGTCTGATCTAAATCAACAGTGCTTATTCTCCATTGATCTCTAATGGACTGGTCTCATAGTCCATGAACATTTGTTTGTATATTTCTTTTATAACACATTGTAGAGTGTATTATATTATATATAACATGCATATCCTGTTATATTATTGCATATTATATTTCCTAAATGTATAATCATTCTGTGTATGTGTTCCCTTTTAGACCACACTCACACCTACACCACATGTGTTCAACTTCACCATTAAAGAGTCCTTGTCCTAAGAAGATATAAGACCAGCATTCCACAGGTTGGGACATTTTTCATTTCTTCCTGGGTGTTACAGAAAGTATGAGAATGTGTGAGCTGCTGCCTGATCTGCTTGACTTACATCATCTCATATTTGGCAGATTACTGAGCAAATATATCCGCGGACTGTACGTCAACTTGGCAAATATCGGGGCCGATAATCGGTCGAACTTGAGTTTGTGCATTGATCAATCAATCAATGTTTATTTATATAGCCCTGCATCACAAGTGTCTCAAAGGGCTGCACAAGCCACAACCACATCCTCGGCTCTGATCCCACATCAGACCAAGGAAAAACTCAAACCAATGGGATGACAATGAGAAACCTTGGAGGGGACTGTAGATGTGTATAATAATATTGTGAAAGTCCAGTCCATAGTGGATCTAACATAATATTGTGAGAGTCCAGTCCATAATGGATCTAGCATAATAGTGGAAGTCCAGTCCATAGTGGATCTAACATAATAGTGTGAGAGTCCAGTCCATAATGGATCTAACATAATAGTGAGAGTTCAGTCCGTAGTGGATCTAACATAATATTGTGAGAGTCCAGTCCATAATAGATCTAACATACTAGTGAGAGTCCAGTCCATAGTGGATCTAACATAATAGTGAGAGTCCAGTCCATAGTGGATCTAACATAATAGTGAGAGTCCAGTCCATAGTGGATCTAACATAATAGTGTGAGAGTCCAGTCCAAAGTGGATCTAAGATAATAGTGTGAGAGTCAATTCCATAATGGATCTAACATAATAGTGAGAGTCCAGTCCATAGTGGATTTAACATAATATTGTGAGAGTCCAGTCCATAATGGATCTAGCATAATAGTGGAAGTCCAGTCCATAGTGGATCTAACATAATATTGTGAGAGTCCAGTCCATAATGGATCTAACATAATAGTGTGAGTCCAGTCCATAGTGGATCTAACATAATAGTGAGAGTCCAGTCCATAGTGGATCTAACATAATAGTGAGAGTCCAGTCCATAGTGGATCTAACATAATAGTGAGAGTCCAGTCCATAGTGGATCTAACATAATAGTGAGAGTCCAGTCCATAGTGGATCTAACATAATAGTGTGAGAGTCCAGTCCATAGTGGATCTAGCATAATAGTGGAAGTCCAGTCCATAATGGATCTAGCATAATAGTGTGAGAGTCCAGTCCATAATGGATCTAACATAATAGTGAGAGTCCAGTCCATAGTGGATCTAACATAATAATGTGAGAGTCCAGTCCATAGTGGATCTAGCATAATAGTGGAAGTCCAGTCCATAGTGGATCTTACATAATAGTGTGAGAGTCCAGTCCATAATGGATCTAACATAATAATGAGAGTCCAGTCCATAGTGGATCTAACATAATAGTGGGAATCCAGTCCATAATGGATCTAGCATAATAGTGTGAGAGTCCAGTCCATAATGGATCCAACATAATAGTGAGAGTCCAGTCCATAGTGGATCTAACATAATAATGAGAGTCCAGTCCATAGTGGATCTAACATAATAGTGACAGTCTAGTCCATAATGGATCTAAAATAATAGTGAGGGTTCAGTCCATAGTGGATCTTGTATAATAGTGTGAGTCCAGTCCATAGTGGGTCTAACATAATAATGACAGTCCAGTCCATACAGGATCTAACATAATAGTGAAAGTCCAGTCCATAACGGATCTAACATAATGGTGTGAGAGTCCAGTCCATAGTGGATCCAACATAATAGTGAGAGTCTAGTCCATAATGGATCCAATATAATAGTGAGAGTCCAGTCCATAGTGGATCTAACATAATAGTGAGAGTCCAGTCCACAGTGGATCTAACATAATAGTGAGAGTCTAGTCCATAGCGGATCTAACATAATAGTGTGAGAGGTCAGTCCATAGTGGATCCAACATAATATTGTGAGAGTCCAGTCCATAGTGGATCTAACATAATAGTGAGAGTCCAGTCCATAGTGGATCTAACATAATATTGTGAGAGTCCAGTCCATAGTGGATCTAACATAATAGTGAGAGTCCAGTCCATAGTGGATCTAACATAATATTGAGAGTCCAGTCCATAGTGGATCTAACATAATAGTGAGAGTCCAGTCCATAGTGGATCTAACATAATAGTGAGAGTCCACTCCATAGTGGATCAAACATAATAGGGAGAGTCCAGTCCATAGTGGATCCAACATAATAGTGACAGTCTAGTCCATAATGGATCCAATATAATAGTGAGAGTCCAGTCCATAGTGGATCTAACATAATAGTGAGAGTCCAGTCCATAGTGGATATAGCAGGATATTGTGAGAGTCCAGTCAATATTGCATCTAACATAATGGTGTAAGAGTCCAGTCCATAGTGGATCTAACATAATATTGTGAGAGTCCAGTCCATAGTGGATCTAACATAATAGTGAGAGTCCAGTCCATAGTGGATCCAACATAATAGTGAGAGTCCAGTCCATAGTGGATCTAACATAATAGTGAGAGTCCAGTCCATAGTGGATCTAACATAATAGTGAGAGTCCACTCCATAGTGGATCAAACAAAATAGGGAGAGTCCAGTCCATAGTGGATCCAACATAATAGTGACAGTCTAGTCCATAATGGATCCAATATAATAGTGAGAGTCCAGTCCATAGTGGATCTAACATAATAGTGAGAGTCCAGTCCATAGTGGATATCGCAGGATATTGTGAGAGTCCAGTCAATATTGCATCTAACATAATGGTGTAAGAGTCCAGTCCATAGTGGATCTAACGTAATAGGGAGAGTCCAGTCCATAGTGGATCTAACATAATAGTGAGAGTCCACTCCATAGTGGATCTAACATAATATTGTGAGAGTCCAGTCCATAATGGATCCAGCATAATAGTGGAAGTCCAGTCCATAGTGGATCTAACATAATATTGTGAGAGTCCAGTCCATAATGGATCTAACATAATAGTGTGAGTCCAGTCCATAGTGGATCTAACATAATAGTGAGAGTCCAGTCCATAGTGGATCTAACATAATAGTGAGAGTCCAGTCCATAGTGGATCTAACATAATAGTGAGAGTCCAGTCCATAGTGGATCTAACATAATAGTGAGAGTCCAGTCCATAGTGGATCTAACATAA
>NC_084628.1:39264149-39279149 GCF_033978795.1 Nerophis ophidion | reverse complement strand
CCGATCCGGTGGCCATGTACTGCTTGCCTGTGTATCGGCTGGGGACATCTCTGCGCTGCTGATCCGCCTCCGCTTGGGATGGTTTCCTGCTGGCTCCGCTGTGAACGGGACTCTCGCTTTTGTGTTGGATCCGCTTTGGACTGGACTCTTGCGACTCTGTTGGATCCATTATGGATTGAACGTTCACAGTATCATGTTAGACCCGCTCGACATCCATTGCTTTCCTCCTCTCCAAGGTTCTCATAGTCATCATTGTCACCGACGTCCCACTGGGTGTGAGTTTTCCTTGCCCTTATGTGGGCCTACCGAGGATGTCGTAAAATTATTAAATAGAGGTCGGTGTCTAGCATATATATGTATATATATGTATAGATGTATGTATGTATGTAGGTATATATATGTATACATATATGTGCATACATATATGTATGCACATATATGTAAATATGTTTACATATATGTATATATATATATTTATATATATATACATATGTATGTATATACGCATTTATGTATATATTTACATATATTTATGTGTATATATATGTGTACATACATATGTATGTAAATATACATATATGTATACATATATGTATACATATATATGTACATATATTTATATACATATGTGTCTATATGTATACACATATGTATATAAATGTGTATATATGCATGTATAAAAATATATATATGTATGTATATATACATACATATATATTTATATATATGTATACATATATATATATATATATATGTATATATGTATGTATAAATATATATATATGTATGTACATATATATTTATATATATGTTTACATATATGTATATTTATATGTATATATATATATATGTATGTATATATACATACACATATATAGATACATATTTTTATATGTATGTATATGTATGTATGCATATTTATATATACATGAATATATTTACATATATATGTGTATATATATATGTATGTATATATATGTATATATATATAATGTGTATATATATACATACATATATACATATGTATGTATATATATGTATATATATATATGTATACATATGTATATATATATATGTGTGTATATGTAAGTGTGGGAAAAATCACAAGACTACTTCATCTCTACAGAACTGTTTCATGAGGGGTTCCCTCAATCATCAGGAGATTTTAATAGAAGCATTCACATACAATGGTTTATATAGGGCACAGAGTGGGTGGGTACAGGCAGGCGTAGGGTGTGGTGATTGGCTTATGTGTTACCTAGGAGGTGTTTCCGTCTGTGGCGGCATGTTGAAATTATTTTACTGCGCTTGTTGAGAGATGACAGGTCTGGATGATATATAATAAACAGTTTCTCTTTTAAGCATAGGTTGCATCGTTTATTACCACTGTTGTAAGGTGTGCTGGATGCAAGAATTTGCCATGTTATAGAATATTCAACATTATTGTCTTTGAGGTTCCAAATGTGCTTGCTGAGTTCTGTCGAATTCCGCAAAGTCTGGTTTCTAAAGGAGGCGTTGTGATTATTCCATCTGGTTTTAAACGCTCCTTCGGTTAATCCTACGTACGTGTCGGATGTGTTAATGTCCTTGCGTGTTACCTTTGCTTGGTAAACGACTGATGTTTGTAAGCACCACCTGTTAAGAGGGCAATCAGGTTTCTTGCAACAGTTACATTCCTTATTGGTTTCAGAGTCGTTTAGTCTGGGGGTAGGCAGGCCTTTTGCATATATACTGTATGTATGTATGTATGTACGTATAAACATATACATATATATATACATATATATGTACATATATTTGTATACATATATATGTATGCATATATGTATATATAAATAATTATATATGTATATTAATATATATATTTATGTATATATACATACATATATACATATTTGTGTATATATATGTATGTATATATACATACATATATATTCATATGTATAGAAATGTATACGCGTATGTATATCCACATACATATATTTATATCTATACACATATATATATGTATATATATGTATATCTATATATTTCTATATGTATGTATATATACATATATATGTATATTACATGTATATTATACATACATATATATTAATATACATATGTATATATATATATGTCCATACACATACATATATATATTAATATACATATGTATATATATATATTTATAAGTGTATTATACATATATACAGTATGTGTATATACATATATATGTATATATATGTACGTATATATACGTATATATGTATATATACGTATACATATATATTTATATATACATATGTATGTATGTATGTATGTATATATGTGTATATTAATATAAATGTATGTATATGCATACATATGTATGCACATTTATATATATGTACGTATATACATACATATATATTGTAAACATATGTATGTATATATACATACATATATGTATACATATTTATGTATATATACATACATATATGTATACAGGGATTCACGGTGGCAGAGGGGTTAGTGCGTCTGCCTCACAATACGGAAGGTCCTGCAGTCCTGGGTTCAAATCCAGGCTCGGGATCTTCTGTGTGGAGTTTGCATGTTCTCCCCGTGAATGCGTGGGTTCCCTCCGGGTACTCCGGCTTCCTCCCACTTCCAAAGACATGCACCTGGGGATATGTTGATTGGCAACACTAAATTGGCCCTAGTGTGTGAATGTTGTCTGTCTATCTGTGTTGGCCCTGCGATGAGGTGGCGACTTGTCCAGGGTGTACCCCGCCTTCCGCCCGATTGTAGCTGAGATAGGCGCCAGCGCCCCCCGCGACCCCGAAAGGGAATAAGCGGTAGAAAATGGATGGATGGATAGATATATGTATACAAATGTATGTATATATACATATATTTGTATACATATATATGCATATGTATGTATATATACACATACATGCATACATGTACACGTTTACGTATTTATATATACATATATGTATATATATGCATATACATACATACATATATATTAATATGCATATGTATGTATGTATGTATCAATATATATATATGTATTTATGTATGCATATTTATATATATATATGTATGTGTATATATACACATATGTGTATATATGTATGTATATTAATATATATGTTTAAATATACATACATATATATGTATGTACAGTATATGTATACATATGTATATATGTATATATACCCACATATGTATGTACATATATATGTGTATATATGTATATTAATATATATATGTATGTATATATACATATATATACTTATGTATATATACATACATATATATGTATGCATTTTTATATATATGTATATAAACATTTATGCATGTATATATACATATATATTTATATATACATTCATGTATACATATATATGCACATATATTTGTATGCGTATATATGTATTTATATGTATACATATATGTGTTTATCTATATGTATACATATATGTATATATATGTGTATGTATAATAATACATATAGGTATGTATATATATATACATACATATATGTATATATATGTATATACACATATATATGTATGTATGTATACATACATATATGTATATATATGTATATATACATACATGTATGTATATATGAGTATATGTATATATACACATATATATGTATGTATATATATGTATATATACATATATGTATGTATATATACATACATATATGTATATGTACATATATGTATGTATATATGAGTATATGTATATTATTATGTATGTATATACATACATATATGCATATTTGTATATGTATGTATGTGTATATACATATATATGTATGCATATATGTATATATAAATAATTATGTATGTATATATGTATATTTATATATATATATATATTTATGTATATATACATACATATATGCATATTTGTATATATATGTATGTATATATACATACATATAGATTCATATGTATAGAAATGTATACACGTATATATATCCATATATATATATATATTTCTATATGTATGTATATTTCTATATGTATGTATGTATACATATATATGTATATACATGTATATATACATACATATATACTAATATACATATGTATATATATATATTTATACGTGTATATACATATATACAGTATGTGTATGTACATATATATATATGTGCGTATATATATGTATATATAAATAATTGTGTTTGTATATATGTATATTTATATATATATATATATATATATATGTATATATACATACATATATGCATATTTGTATATATATGTGTATATATTCATATGTATAGAAATGTATACGCGTATGTATATCCATATATATATATTTCTATATGTATGTATATGTATATTTCTATATGTATGTATATATACATATATATGTATATACATGTATATATACATACATATATATTGATATACATATGTATATATATATTTATACGTGTATATACATGTATACAGTACGTGTATGTACATATATATGTACGTATATATATATATATATATGTATACGTATATGTATATATAGTTATACATTTATATATACATACGTATGTATGTATGTATATGTGTGTATATATGTTTATATAATATATATGTATGTATATGCATACATATGTATGCACATTTTATATATATGTACGTATATACATACATTTATATGTATACATATGCATGTATATATACATACACATATATGTAAACATATGTATGTATATCCATCCATTTTCTACCGCTTATTCCCTTTTGGGGTCGCGGGGGGCGCTGGTGCCTATCTCAGCTACAATACATACATATATGTATACAAATGTATGTATATATACATATATTTGTATACATATATGCACATATACATATATATGCATATGTATGTATATACACATACATGCATACATGTATATGTTTACGTATTTGTATATGTATATATATCTCATCCGCATTAATAAAAACGATCTAAAATTTTTGTTTAGTACAGTAGCATCGCTAACCCAACAAGGGACTCCTTCCAGTAGCTCCACCCATTCGGCAGATGACTTTATGAAGTTCTTTAATAAGAAAATTGAACTTATTAGAAAGGAGATTAAAGACAATGCGTCCCAGCTACAACGGGGTTATAGTAACACAGATACGATTGTATATACGGCGGATACTGCAAATATCCAAAATAGTTTCTCTCGTTTTGATGAAATAACATTAGAAGGATTGTTACAACGTGTAAATGGAATAAAACAAACAACATGTTTACTTGACCCACTTACTGGGAAACTTATCAAGGAGCTTTTTGTATTATTAGGTCCATCAGTGCTAAATATTATAAACTTATCACTTTCCTCGGGCACTGTTCCCGTTGCAGTCAAAAAAGCGGTTATTCATCCTCTCCTTAAAAGACCTAACCTCGATCCTGACCTCATGGTAAACTACCGACTGGTGTCTCACCTTCCCTTTATTTCGAAAATCCTCAAAAATTGTTGCAGAGCAGCTAAATGAGCACTTAGCGTTTAACAATCTATGTGAAACCTTTCAATCCGGTTTCAGGGCAAATCACTCGACTGAGACAGCCCTCGCAAAACTGACTAATGATCTATTGCTAACGATGGACTCTGATGCGTCATCTATGTTGCTGCTCCTCGGTCTTAGCGCTGCTTTCGATACCGTCGATCATAATATTTTATTAGAGCGTATCAAAATACGAATTGGTATGTCAGACTCAGCCCTGTCATGGTTTAACTCTTATCTTACTGATAGGATGCAGTGCGTCTCCTATAACAGTGTGACCTCGGACTATGTTAAGGTAACGTGTGGAGTTCCCCAGGGTTCGGTCCTTGGCCCTGTACTCTTCAGCATCTACATGCTGCCGCTAGGTGACGTCATACGCAAATACGGTATTAGCTTTCACTGTTATGCTGATGACACCCAACTTTACATGCCCCTAAAGCTGACCAACACGCCGGACTGTAGTCAGTTGGAAGCGTGTCTTAATGAAATTAAACAATGGATGTCCGCTAACTTTTTGCAACTTAATGCCAAAAAAACGGAAATGCTGATTATCGGTCCTGCTAGACACCGACCTCTATTTAATAATACAACTTTAACATTTGACAACCAAATAATAAAACAAGGTGACTCTGTAAAAATCTGGGTATTATCTTCGACCCAACTCTCTCCTTTGAGTCACACATTAAAGCGTTACTAAAACGGCCTTCTTTCATCTCCGTAATATCGCTAAAATTCGCTCCATTTTGTCCACTAAAGACGCCGAGATAATTATCCATGCGTTTGTTACGTCTCGTCTCGATTACTGTAACGTATTATTTTCGGGTCTCCCCATGTCTAGCATTAAAAGATACAGTGGTACAAAATGCGGCTGCTAGACTTTTGACAAGAACAAGAAGTTTGATCACATTACGCCTATACTGGCTCACCTGCACTGGCTTCCTGTGCACTTAAGATGTGACTTTAAGGTTTACTACTTACGTATAAAATACTACACGGTCTAGCTCCAGCCTATCTTGCCGATTGTATTGTACCGTATGTCCCGGCAAGAAATCTGCGTTCAAAAGACTCCGGCTTATTAGTGATTCCTAGAGCTCAAAAAAAGTCTGCGGGCTATAGAGCGTTTTCCGTTCGGGCTCCAGTACTCTGGAATGCCCTCCCGGTAACAGTTCGAGATGCTACCTCAGTAGAAGTATTTAAGTCTCATCTTAAAACTCATCTGTATACTCTAGCCTTAAATAGACCTCCTTTTTTTAGACCAGTTGATCTGCCGCTTCTTTTCTTTCTCCTATGTCCCCCCCTCCCTTGTGGAGGGGGTCCGGTCCGATGACCATGGATGAAGTACTGACTGTCCAGAGTCGAGACCCAGGATGGAACCGCTCGTCGGGACCCAGGATGGACCGCTCGCCTGTATCAGTTGGGGACATCTCTACGCTGCTGATCCGCTTGAGATGGTTTCCTGTGGACGGGACTCTCACTGCTGTCTTGGAGCCACTATGGATTGAACTTTCACAGTATCATGTTAGACCCCGCTCGACATCCATTGCTTTCGGTCCCCTAGAGGGGGGGGGGGTTGCCCACATCTGAGGTCCTCTCCAAGGTTTCTCATAGTCAGCATTGTCACTGGCGTCCCACTGAATGTGAATTCTCCCTGCCCACTGGGTGTGAGTTTTCCTTGCCCTTTTGTGGGTTCTTCCGAGGATGTTGTAGTCGTAATGATTTGTGCAGTCCTTTGAGACATTTGTGATTTGGGGCTATATAAATAAACATTGATTGATTGATATATGCATATATATACATACATATATATTAATATACATATGTATGTATCTATATATATATTTATGTATGCATATTTATATATATGTATGTGTATACATACACATATGTGTATATATGTATGTATATTAATATATATGTTTAAATATACATACATATATATGTATATACAGTATATGTATACATATGTATATATATACACACTTATGTATGTACATATATATATATATGTGTATATATATATGTATATTAATATATATATGTATGTATATATACATATATATATATTTATATGTATGTATATATACATATATATTTATATATACATATGTATACATATATATGCACATATATTTGTATACATATATGTGTTTATATGTATACATATATGTGTATATATGTGTATGTATAATAATATATATAGTATGTATATATATATACATACATATATGTATATATATATGCATATATGTGTGTATGTATATTAATATTATGTATGTATATATACATACATATATGCATATTTGCATATGCATGTATGTATGTATACATATATATGTATGCATATATGTATATATAAATAATTATGTATGTATATATGTATATTAATATATATATGCATACATATGTACATATATGCATCTTTGTATATATGTATGTATATATACATACATATATTCATATGTATAGAAATGTATACGCGTATATATATCCACATACATATTTTCATATATATGTATGTATATATATATATATATATTTCTATATGTAAGTATATGTATATTTCTATATGTATGTATATATACATATATATGTATATACATGTATATATACAAACATATATATTAATATACATATGTATATATATATATATATATATATATTTATACGTGTATATACATATATACAGTACATGTATGTACATATATATATGTACGTATATATATATATATATACACGTATATATGTATATATACATATACATATATATATTTATATATACATACGTATGTATGTTCATATGTGTGTATATATTTATATTAATATATGTGTATGTATATGCATACATATGTATGCACATTTATATATGTACGTATATACATACATTTATATGTATACATATGCATGTGTATACATACATACACATATGTGTAAACATATGTACGTGTATATATACATACATACATATGTAAACATATGTATGTATATATACATATATATGTAAACATATGTATGTATATATACATATATATATGTATACAAATGTATGTATATATACATATATTTGTATAGATATGTATACATAGATGCATATGTACATATATATGCATATGTATGTATATACACATACATGCATACATATATATGTATACGTATTTATATATGTATATATACATATATGTATATACATGCATATATACATACATATATTAATATACATATGTATGTATATATCTATATATATGTATTTATGTATGCATATTTATATACACATATGTGTTTATATGTATGTATATTAATATATATGTTTAAATATCCATACATATATATGTATATACAGTATATGTATATATATGTACACACGGGGCGGCATAGCTTGGTTGGTAGAGTGGCCGTGTTAGCAACTTCAGGGTTGCAGGTTCGATTCCCGCTTCCGCCATTCTAGTCACTGCCGTTGTGTCCTTGGGCACGGCACTTTACCCACCCACACTGGTTTAAATGTGACTTAGATATTGGGTTTCACTATGTAAAGCGCTTTGAGTCACTAGAGAAAAGCGCTACATAAATATAATTCACTTCACTTCACACTTATGTATGTACATATATATGTGTATATTAATATATATATATGTATGTATATATACACATATATATATATATACTTATGTATATATACATACATATATATGTATGCATATTTATATATATGTATATAAACATTTATGTATGTATGTATATACATATATATTTATATATACATATGTATACATATATATGCACATATATTTGTATACATATATATGTATACATATGTGTATTTATATGTATACATATGTATATATGTGTATGTACATTAATACATATATGTATGTATATATACACATATATATATATACTTATGTATATATACATACATATATATGTATGCATATTTATATATATGTATATAAACATTTATGTATGTATGTATATACATATATATTTATATATACATATGTATACATATATATGCACATATATTTGTATACATATATATGTATACATATGTGTATTTATATGTATACATATGTATATATGTGTATGTACATTAATACATATATGTATGTATATATACATAGATATATGTATATATATGTATATATACACATATATGTATGTATATATGTATATATACACATATATGTATGTATATATATGTATATTAATATTATGTGTCTATATATATACATACATATATGCATATTTGTATATGTATGTATGTATGTATGTATGTATACATATATATATGTATGCATATTTATATACATATGTATGTATATACATACATCTACATATATGTGTATATATGTCTACATATGTATGTATATATACATGTATATACATATGTATAAATATGTGTGCATGTATATATGTATATTAATATATATGTATATATGCATACATGTATATATACACACATATGTATATTTGCGTACATATATATGCATATATTTATATATACACATATAGATGTATGTATACATATGTATATATATATGCATGTGTACTAATACATCTGTATGTATATACAAATATATGCATATGTATATATCTATACATATATATGTGTATATTAATATATATTTATGTATATAAACATACATATGCATATTTGTATATACGTATGTGTGTATATACATATATTTTAATACATATATGTATATATATATACATGTTTACATATATGTATCTGTGTGTGTATAAATAAATATATATGTACACATATATGTCCGTATATATGTGTGTATATTTCTGTATGTATATTTATATATGTGTATATATTTGTATGTAAATATATTAATTTATGCATGCATATAGACATACACATATATACTAATATTCATATGTATATAAGCATATTTATATATGTATGTATATGTCTACATATACATGTATACACATACATATATATGTGTATATATATATGCATATTCATATGTATTTATGTATCTATATACATCCATGTGTATAAATATATACATGCATACTGTATATATACATATATATGTATGCATATATATGTTTATATACATGTATATATGTATACATATATACATATGTATCTATATATACAAATATATGTATATATATGTGTATATTTATATATATATGTATATATACATATATATATATGTATATATATATTTATATATATATGTGTGTATATATATACGTATATATATGCATATATATACACGTGTATATATATATGTGTACATATATATGTATATATATGTGTATATATATAAATATATATGTATGTATACATATAAATGTTTACATATATATGTATATATATGTATGTATATTAGGATAAGTATGTATGTATACATACATATGTGTATATATATGAATATATCTATATACATATATATATAGATACATATATATGTGTACATATATATGTATACATATGTGTGTATATATGTATGTATATTAATATATATGCATGTTTATATATACTAACAAATATATGTATATATATATGCATACATATGTATATATACATATATAAGTATGTATATATGTGTATATATAAATAGTCATACGTATATATACATCCATATATACGGGTATATATATGGATGTATATATGTGTGCCTATATATATACATATATGTGTATTCTAACATATATGTATATATATACATATGTGTATACATATATATGCATGTATATATATTAATATGTATGTATATATACACATATGTATATATACATATATATGTATTCATACATATATGTATATATGTACATATATTTATACATATATATGCACATATATACATGTATATATATGTATATTAATATATATGTATGTATATATACACATCCATACATGCATATTTGTATAAATACATACATATATATGCATATTTATATATGTGTATATATATCCATACATATGTATGTATACATACATATATGCATACATCTGTATGCATATATACATACATACATTTGTATACATATTTATGTAAACATAAACATGCATATATATACATACAAATACATTAATATACGTATGTATATATGTACATATATGTATGTGTATATATACATACATGTACATATATGTATTTGTATGTATACATATATGTACATATATTTGCATACATATTTATGTACATATATTTGTATACATACATATGTATATTTACATACACATATATGCATATTTGTGTATGTATATATAAATACATATGTATACACATAGATATGTACACATACATATATATGTATACATATATGTATGTGTATATATCTATATGTATACATCTGTGTATATTTATGTATGTATATATATTTATACATTTGTATATATTATATGTATGTATATATACTCACATATTAATATACATATGTATATATATATATGTGCATATTTATATATGTATGCATATATATGTATCTATATACATACAATTACGTGTATAAATATACACATACATATAGATGCATATGTATATATATGCATAAATATATATATACATGTATACATATACACATATGTATGTAAATTAATATATATGTGTATGTATATTAATATATGTATGTATATATACATACAAATGTGTATATATGCATATTTATATATGTGTATTAATACACATATGTATCAATACATACATACATACATATAGGTACATATGTATATATATGTATACACATATATGGATATTTACATATATGTATATATACATACATACATATGTATATATATGTATATGTTTATATATATATACATACATATATGTATATATTTATACATATATATGTATGCATATATGTAAATACATATTTATGTGTAGATATGTATACATATATGTATACATATATACATATATGTATACATATATATGTATACATATATATATACAAATACATATGTATATATATATGTATAAATATATATTCATACATATATGTATGTATGTATACACATTTATGTGTGTATATATTTATGTGTATGTATATTAGTGTATATACAAATACATATATATACATACATACATATATACACATATATATACATACATATATATACATATATATATACATATATTTGTGTGGATATATGTGTATATATACATATATATGTACATATATATACATACATATATGTATATATTTATACATATATATGTATACATATATGTAAATACATATTTATGTGTAGATATGTATACATACATATATATATGTACACATATATGTATATATATAAATATATATTTATACATATATGTATACATATATATATACAAATACATATGTATACATATATGTATAAATATATATTCATACATATGTATGTATGTATACACATTTATGTGTGTATATATTTATGTGTATGTATATTAGTGTATATACAAATACGTATATATATACATATATACACATATATATATATATACATATATATACACACATATATATGTATATATACATACATATACATATATATGTATACATATATATATACACATATATATATATGTATATATACATATATATATATGTATATATACGTATATATATATATATATATATACATATATATATATACACATATATATATGTATATATACGTATATATATATACATACATATATATATACACACACATATATATATATGTATATATACATACATATATACACACACATATATATATGTATATATATGTGTATATATACATACATATATATGTGTGTATATATATATGTATACATATATATATACATATATATGTATATATATATCTATATATACATATATACGTGTATATACATATATATGTATACATATGTGTGCATATATATGTATATATATGTATATATACATATATATATATATATGTATATATATGTCTGCATATATATGTATATATATATATATGTATATATACATATACATGTATATATAAATATATATATATACATATATATATATATACACACATATATATGTATATATATGTATGTATATTAGGATAAGTATGTATGTATACATACATATGTGTATATATATGAATATATCTATATACATATATATATAGATACATATATATGTGTACATATATATGTATACATATGTGTGTATATATGTATGTATATTAATATATATGCATGTTTATATATACTAACAAATATATGTATATATATATGCATACATATGTATATATACATATATAAGTATGTATATATGTGTATATATAAATAGTCATACGTATATATACATCCATATATACGGGTATATATATGGAGGTATATATGTGTGCCTATATATATACATATATGTGTATTCTAACATATATGTATATATATACATATGTGTATACATATATATGCATGTATATATATTAATATGTATGTATATATACACATATGTATATATACATATATATGTATTCATACATATATGTATATATGTACATATATTTATACATATATATGCACATATATACATGTATATATATGTATATTAATATATATGTATGTATATATACACATCCATACATGCATATTTGTATAAATACATACATATATATGCATATTTATATATGTGTATATATATCCATACATATGTATGTATACATACATATATGCATACATCTGTATGCATATATACATACATACATTTGTATACATATTTATGTAAACATAAACATGCATATATATACATACAAATACATTAATATACGTATGTATATATGTACATATATGTATGTGTATATATACATACATGTACATATATGTATTTGTATGTATACATATATGTACATATATTTGCATACATATTTATGTACATATATTTGTATACATACATATGTATATTTACATACACATATATGCATATTTGTGTATGTATATATAAATACATATGTATACACATAGATATGTACACATACATATATATGTATACATATATGTATGTGTATATATCTATATGTATACATCTGTGTATATTTATGTATGTATATATATTTATACATTTGTATATATTATATGTATGTATATATACTCACATATTAATATACATATGTATATATATATATATATGTGCATATTTATATATGTATGCATATATATGTATCTATATACATACAATTACGTGTATAAATATACACATACATATAGATGCATATGTATATATATGCATAAATATATATATACATGTATACATATACACATATGTATGTAAATTAATATATATGTGTATGTATATTAATATATGTATGTATATATACATACAAATGTGTATATATGCATATTTATATATGTGTATTAATACACATATGTATCAATACATACATACATACAGGTACATATGTATATATATGTATACATATATATGGATATTTACATATATGTATATATACATACATACATATGTATATATATGTATATGTTTATACATATATACATACATATATGTATATATATATGTATATGTTTATACATATATACATACATAT
>NC_084628.1:39126649-39256649 GCF_033978795.1 Nerophis ophidion | reverse complement strand
TTTTTTTTTACTAAGATTTGACCAGGCTTTGAATCACTTTAGTCTTACACACACACACATTTCCAACGATTTTTATATATATATATATATATTAAGATTTGACCAGAATTTGAATCATTTTTGTCCTACACACAAACGCACACACACTCATATCCAATGATCAATATATATATGTATATATATAAATATATATATACATATGTTTATACATATATATGTATACACATATATATATACACATTTACAGTATATGTATACATATATACACACACATACATATATACACGCACACACACACATGTATATACATACATATATAAATATATATATGTATATATACATATATATTCATATACATACATACTTATATTCATATATATATATACATATATATATTTATTCATATATATACACACATATATGTGTATAAATTAACTAAGATTTGACCAGGCTTTGAATCATTTTAGCGCACGCACACACACACACACACACACACAGGTAAGTATCCTGTCAACAGGTGTACACTTGTACCAAAGGCGACCCTGCAAGCGGACATGGTTCCCCACACTATCTCTATCACACATATTTAATATACATTTCCCCATATATTAAACTTTCATATAGATGTACATTTTATTTGCCAGGAGTTGCTTACATTTTTCCGCAAGGATCTTCCAGAATGCCGGCGTGTCCTGGGGGTCTGCTGAGATGCTCCTTGACAAGGACAAAGAAGAAGAAGCAGTTTTGTTAGCGTGAGCGGTGAAGGCTGGCTGGAAAAGAGGAGCTTGAGGCGCGCGGAGGGCTGAGCACCAGGAGAAGGTCAAGCCGACCTTGAGAAGAAAAGCCAGGTGAGTGCTAAGTGAGGATGTGTGCGGTGGAGGGGATGGAGACAAACTCCCTCAGGATGTTCTTGGCCATCTCCACATTGTTCTGTGCAATCATCAGTGCCTTCTGGATGTCCTGCTGGGAGTAACCCTCGCTCATCAGCCGCTCCACCTCGCCGCTCACGTCGCCTCCCCCTCCCGTCGGCGGGGCGGGCACTGGCGGCACGGGACTGTGGCGGCGCTCCGAGTTGATGCGTCTGGGGAGGGGCTTGGGGGGTCTTTCCGGGGCTCCGGCGGGCTCCAACGCACCTGAGGGAACACACAGTAAGACTTGGATTCCCTGCCCGGGACACTCAACGCAACGGTATTTAATGATAAACCATCGACAGTTAGTGGTTCCCGGTTCGATCCCCACCGTCTACCAACCGCGTCACGTCACCCTTGCTCCTGATGGTGGTTAGGGCAGCTGCTGCCATCAGTGTGTGTGTGAATGTGGGAATAGTGTCAAAGAGCTTTGAGTACCTTGAAGGTAGAAAAGTGCTATACAAGTATAACCATCCATTTTCTACCGCTTGTCCCTTTTTGGGGTCGCTGGAGCCTATCTCAGCTGCATTCGGGTGGTAGGTGGGGTAGACCCTGGACAAGTCGCCACCTCATTGCAAGACAATACAATAACCCATTTAACACGCATGCACGCACGCACGCAAACACACACACACACACACCCACACATATATATATATGTGTGGGTGTGTGTGTGTGTGCCATATGCGGCCCTTTAAGCTTTACAATCTGGCCCGCTGGACATTCCCACATCATTTTTTTTCGAACTTTAAGATGTAAAGTGTAGCTGCATTTGTGATGTGCACTCATGTTTCATAATAGTCTTCAACTATACTAAGTATTTCAATGGTTGGAATCTGCATTTTTGCAGGATATACTAGTTATTATGGTCATTTAACTAGTTACTGTGGTCATCTAATTATTTACTGTGGTAATTTAATTAGTTACTATGGTCATCTAATTAGTTCCTGTGGTCATCTAATTAGTTACTACGGTCATCTAGTTTCTATGGTCATCTAATTAGTTACTGTGGTAATTTAATTAGTTACTATGGTCATCTAAATAGTTCCTGTGGTCATCTAATTAGTTACTATGGTCATCTCATTAGTTACTACGGTCATCTAGTTTCTATGGTCATCTAATTAGTTACTATGGTCATCTAATTAGTTACTATGGTCATCTCATTAGTTACTATGGTCATCTCATTAGTTACTATGGTCATCTCATTAGTTCCTGTGGTCATCTAATTAGTTACTATGGTCATCTAATTAGTTACTATGGTCATCTAGTTTCTATGGTCATCTAATTAGTTACTATGGTCATCTAATTAGTTCCTGTGGTCATGTCATTAGTTACTGTGGTCATCTAATTAGTTACTATGGTCATCTAATTAGTTACTACGGTCATCTAGTTTCTATGGTCATCTAAATAGTTCCTGTGGTCATCTAATTAGTTACTATGGTCATCTAATTAGTTACTATGGTCATCTAAATAGTTACTATGGTCATCTCATTAGTTACTACGATCATCTAGTTTCTATGGTCATCTAATTAGTTACTATGGTCATCTCATTAGTTACTATGGTCATCTAATTAGTTACTATGGTCATCTCATTAGTTACTATGGTCATCTACTTAGTTACTATGGTCATGTCATTAGTTACTGTGGTCATCTAGTTTCTATGGTCATCTCATTAGTTACTGTGGTCATCTCATTAGTTACTATGGTCATCTAATTAGTTACTATGGTCATCTCATTGGTTACTATGGTCATCTCATTAGTTACTATGGTCATCTCATTGGTTACTATGGTCATCTAATGAGTTACTATGGTCATCTAATTAGTAACTGTGGTCATTTAATTAGTTACTATGGTCATCTAATTAGTTACTGTGGTCATCTAATTAGTTACTGTGATCATCTAATTAGTTACTGTGGTCATCTAATTAGTTACTATGGTCATCTCATTAGTTACTATGTTCATCTCATTAATTACTATGGTCATGTCATTAGTTACTATGGTCATCTAATTAGTAACTGTGGTCATTTAATTAGTAACTGTGGTCATCTAATTAGTTACTGTGATCATCTAATTAGTTACTGTGGTCATCTAATTAGTTACTATGGTCATCTAATTAGTTACTGTGGTCATATAATTAGTTACTGTGGTCATCTAATTAGTTACTGTGGTCATCTAATTAGTTATTATGGTCATCTAATTAGTAACTGTGGTCATCTAATTAGTTACTGTGGTCATCTAATTAGTTACTGTGATCATCTAATTAGTTACTGTGGTCATCTAATTAGTTACTATGGTCATCTAATTAGTTACTGTGGTCATATAATTAGTTACTGTGGTCATCTAATTAGTTACTGTGGTCATCTAATTAGTTACTATGGTCATCTAATTAGTTACTATTGTCATCTAATTAGTTCCTGTGGTCATCTCATTAGTTACTGTGGTCAGCTAATTAGTTACTGTGGTCATCTAATTAGTTACTGTGGTCATCTAATTAGTTACTATTGTCATCTAATTAGTTCCTGTGGTCATCTCATTAGTTACTGTGGTCAGCTAATTAGTTACTGTGGTCATCTAATTAGTTACTATGGTCATCTAATTAGTTACTATGGTCATGTAATTAGTTCCTGTGGTCATGTAATTAGTTCCTGTGGTCATCTCATTAGTTACTATGGTCATCTAATTAGTTACTATGGTCATCTAATTACTTACTATGGTCATCTCATTAGTTACTATGGTAATGTAAGTCACAGCAGCTCAGACGAGGCACCAAACAGTGTGGGTGGGGAGAGTTTCCACAGAGTGTTTCCAGAGGCTGAAATGTGGGTGTCAGGGACAGATGTGGAAGGAGAAGTCTACAATAAAGTTGTAAAGCTTAGTGAAACATCACATATATCAGTTTAAAGGTGGGCGTTTGTTTTTACTTAAATGGGTTGTACTTGTATAGCGCTTTTCTACCTTCAAGGTACTCAAAGCGCTTTGACACTACTTACCCATTCACACACACATTCACACACTGATGGAGGGAGCTGCCATGCAAGGCGCCAACCAGCACCCATCAGGAGCAAGGGTGAAGTATCTTGCTCAGGACACAACGGACGTGGCGAGGTTGGTTCTAGGTGTGATTTGAACCAGTGACCCTCCCACTGCGCCACGCCGTCCTTTTCATGTTTAAGTTTTCCAGACCCCCTAACGGGACATTGGGACATTTATTATTATTAATATTATTATTTTTTATCTCATGCGGACAAGATATGTATCAGGTGCGCACGAGAAAGCATTGGATGCGTGCGGATGGTTTGAGGTGTGTGAAAATGGCAGTTCAGGAGTTCATCAGTCCGTATTTCCAACTCGGACTTTCCTCCGTGTGTGTTGGGGCAAAATGTGAATGCCTGCCAAAAAGTATTTCCTTGGCGGGGGCTTGAACCTGCATTGATGTCTTGGTGTGTCCACAGAGGGTTGCTAGGTGTACGACACACACTTAATCTCCGTGGTTGTTGTATCGCTACGTGTTTGACATTATTGAAGACTTCATCATGTTTGCCTCTTCCGTGGGATTAATGAGATTTAAAGGTGTTGTCAGTCCCATGTTGATGGGATAAAACCTATTTCTTGTTTGGAAGGTACACACAATTGTAGCTGTTTTTTCTTCTTGCACATAATAAATATGTACAACGTGTTTGGGTGTATTTATTTATGTCAAACGTTCATTAAATGTTATATTGCCTGACAAAAAGTGATTCGACGTAATATTTTGATATTTACACATCCCATTTTTACACACGCATATTCTACTAAAATAGCCTTATGAGCATTACATGTATCAAAATCTACCATATTTTTCTGACTATAAGTCGCAGTTTTTTTTTCATAGTTTGGCCGGGGGTGCGACTTATGTGTGAAATTATTAACACATTACCGTAAAATATCAAATAATATTATTCATTTAATTCCCGTAAGAGACTAGACGTATAAGATTTATGGATTAGGAGTGAGAGATAGTTTGGTAAAGGTATAGCATGTTCTATATGTTATAGTTATTTGAATGACTCTTACCATAATATGTTAGGTTAACATAGCAGTTGGTTATTTATGCCTCATATAACCTACACTTATTCAGCCTGTTGTTCACTATTCATTATTTTAAATTGCCTTTCAAATGTCTATTCTTGGTGTTGGGTTTTATCAAATAAATTTCCCCCCAAAATGCGACGTATACATGTTTTTTTCTTTCTTTATTATGCATTTTCGGCAGGTGCGACGTATACTTCGGAGCGACTTATAATCCGAAAAATACGGTACCTATTGTACTGTTTACTGTACTGTAGGCGCACGCAATAGTTTCTCGTGCGCATGAGATACATATCTAAAAAAAAAAATCAATAAAATTTCCCCATTTCCCTTTCGGGGCTCCGTAAAATTTGATGTGTTTGTCGCAATCTTTTTGTGTTTCGCTTGATTGTAAAATATGTCGATCAGAGGGGGTGTGACCTTCATATGTTGTCAATATTTAGTGTTTTATCCTTCATAGTTAACCTCTTAAGGCCCAAGCTGTTGTTTACATGCTTTTTTTTATTTCTCTTTGCTATTTGGGCTTATTGGCCCCTTGTTAGAATCAAAACTAAGAATCATCTTTTGATGTGATGTACTTAGTCCATATGAGTTGGGAAATTGTGTTAGATGTAAATATAAACAGAATACAATGATTTGCAAATCCTTTTCAACCCATATTCAGTTGAATATGCTACAAAGACAACATATTTGATGTTCAAACTGATAAAATGTTTTTTTTTTTCAAATAATCATTAACTTTAGAATTTGATGCCAGCAACACGTGACAAAGAAGTTGGGAAAGGTGGCGATAAAAACTGATAAAGTTGAGAAATGCTCATCAAACACTTATTTGGAACATCCCACAGGTGTGCAGGCTAATTGGGAACAGGTGGGTGCCATGATTGGGTATAAAAGCAGCTTCCATGAAATGCTAAGTAATTCACAAACAAGGATGGGGTGATGGTCACCAATTTGTAGGCAAATTGTCGAACAGTTTTAGAACAACATTTCTCAACGAGCTATTGCAAGGAATTTAGGGATTTTACCATCTACGGTCCGTAAAACCAGAAATCACTGCACATAAGCGATGATACTACAGACCTTTGATCCCTCGGGTGGTACTGCATCAAAAACCGACATCAGTGTGTAAAGGATATCACCACATGGGCTCAGGAACATTACATAAAACCACTGTCAGTAACTACAGTTGGTCGCTACATCTGTAAGTGCAAGTTAAAACTCTACTATGCAAAGCAAAACCCATTTATCAACAACACCAAGGAACGCCGCTGGCTTCGCTGGGCCCGAGCTCATCTAGGATGGACTGATGCAAAGTGGAAAGGTGTTCTGTGGTCTGACGAGTCCACATTTCAAATCATATTTGGAAACTCCTTTGGAACAAAGAGGAAAATAACCATCCGGATTGTTATAGGCGCAAAGTTCAAAAGCCAGCATCTGTGATGGTATGGGGGTGTATTAGTGCCCAAGGCATTGGTAACTTACACATCTGTGAAGGCACCATTAATGCTGAAAGGTACATACAGGTTTTGGAGCAACATATGTTGTCATCCAAGCAACGTTATCATGGACGCCCCTGCTTATTTCAGCAAGACAATGCCAAGCCACGTGTTACAACAGCGTGGTTTCGTAAAAAGAGTGCGGGTACTTTCCTGGCCCGCCTGCAGTCCAGACCCGTCTCCCATCGAAAATGTGTGGCGCATTATGAAGCATAAAATACGACAGCGGAGACCCCGGACTGTTGAACGACTGAAGCTCTACATAAAACAAGAATGGGAAAGAATTCCACTTTCAAAGCTTCAACAATTAGTTTCCTCAGTTCCCAAACGTTTATTGAGTGTTGTTAAAAGAAAAGGTGATGTAACACAGTGGTGAACATGCCCTTTCCCAACTACTTTGGCACGTGTTGCAGCCCTGAAATTCTAAGTTAATTATTATTTGCAAAAAAAAATAAAGTTTATGAGTTTGAACATCAAATATGTTGTCTTTGTAGTGCATGCAACTGAATATGGGTTGAAAAGGATTTGCAAATCATTGTATTCTGTTTATATTTACATCTAACACAATTTGTACACACAAATGTGTACTTCATGTTTAGTGACATACTAATTCTCATTTTTACACTTTTTTCCCCCCCAAATTCCATTGTATGTTATACTCTTCTGACACCACCAGATGGCAGTGTAAGTGTCCACAAAAGTGGCCATAAGACCCCAATTCAGTAGTTTACACCATTTTGGAAATGAGAGCTAAAAGGTGCTGTCCATGCATGTATCCACTAAACCTTTAGAGGTTTTAAACACGGATGACAACTAATGATTCGACATTTACTTAAAACATTGTCTGTAAGGTCGTCAAAGGTCGTATCCTCCAGTAGAAGGGTGAAAAGTTGAACTCACAAGCAGCTCCGGATGACGAGCTGGACGAGGACGACGACGTGGACGAGGACGATCCTCCCAGTTCTGAAAGGCTCCTTCGGTTGGGCGGCATTGCCAATCGGGGTTTGGGGTAATCGTAGCTGTTGTCCTCCTCGTCCCTGTCCTGGACCGAGGGCTCCCTGGGGCCGTTAGTCACGGGCTGAGGGGGCAGCTCGGAATAATCTAGAGAGAAATTTGTGAGGATATGGACTGTCAGACAGTTTAGATTTTGGCCTTTATTTTCCCGTGTTTGGTATCATTTCCTGTCGGGACTCTTCATTTTGCTACACTTTTGGCTTACTTTTACGCCAGCACACCTGTTTTTTATTGGAAATCAAGTCTATTTCGGTTCACCTGATGCTCTTTAACCTTTTGTTTCTGCTGTTTTATCCATTTAAAATGGGAATGGCACTACTTTTGGAGTTTTGCCTGTCGTTCACAATCATTATGAAAGACATGACGACGGATGGATTGTTTTTTTATTGTATTCTAAGTATTAAATAAACATAAATAAAAGTCATCTTACAGCGGAGTCAAAGGGAGATTCTCTATTCCGCCCATAGAATCCAATAAAAAAGCATTCAATAAGTGACATTTAAATTTTGTGTCTTCAATATTCAAATTAATGATATTGCCTTTATAACTATTTGTAGCGACTTTGCGAGGATTAAGAGTCATTCTTCATCTAAACGGACATCCTAGCAGTCAGCATCCTAATGACAGCAGACCTTGTGCTGTAAGTGATGGATTAGTATTGTGTTTATAAAAAAAATAGTGATTGAAAAAGCAAACATTGTGATATGTTTTTTAAATAAATGTGCCACGTTTGCTTGAAATGATCAAAATGCAAGAATGCTAAATGTTATTATGAATGTGCCTGTTACTACATGAAATATATACTTACATTTTGTTTTATGGAGGCAATGGGATTGTTTTTAAGGGCAAAATTGAGCAGACATTTGATCCCATTTATTGAAAATTTAGAATGCATTAAAAAAAGTAATTCTTCATCTAAATGGGAATATATGAACATCCTAGCAGTCGGCATCCTGACGACAGCAGACCTTGTCCAGTAAGTGATGTTTTATTATGTTTGTTAGCTCTCATGTAAAAATCAGTGATTTAAAAAAAAAAATCAAACACTGTGATATGTTTTTTAAAGAAATGTGCCGCGTTTTCTTAAAATGATCAAAATGCAAGAATGCTAAATGTTATTATAAATGTGCCTGTTACTACATGAAATACATCATGTTTATAAAACCTTTTATGGAGGCGATGGGATTTTTTTGCAGGGCATAATTAAGCTAACTTTGATCCTGTTTATTGAATATTTAGACTGCATTAAAAAAATGAGTCATTCTTCATCTAAATGGGAATATGTAAACATCCTAGCAGTCGGCATTCTAATGACAGCAGACCTTGTACAGAAAGTGATGTTTTATTATGTGTGTTGGCTCTCAAGTAGAAATTAGTGATTAAAAATGCAAACATTGTAATGTTATTTTAATTAAATATGCCGCGTGTGCTTAAAATGATCAAAATGCATGAATGCTAAATGTAATTATAAATGTGCCTATTACATTAAAACCTCTTAAAGCCCAAACTGTTTCTTTACAAGCGTTTTTTTTTTCTTTCTCTTTGCTATTTGGGCTTATTAGACCCTAATTAGAATTAAAACTAAAGAATCATCTTTTGATATGATGTACTTTAGTCCATAAGTACACAAACGTGTACTTCAATCAATCAATGTTTACTTATATAGCCCTAAATCACTAGTGTCTTCATGTTTAGTGACATGCTAATCCTCATTTTTACAGTTTTTCCCCCAAATTCCATTGTATGTTATACTCTTCTGACACCACCAGATGACAGTATAAGTGTCCACATAAGTGGCCATAAGACCCCAATTCAGTAGTGTACACCACTTTTAGAAATAAGAGCAAAAAGGTGCTGTCCACGCATGTGGCCACTAAGCCTTTAGAGGGTAAATATATACTTACATCATGTTTATAAAACCTTATATGGAGGTGATGGGATTTTTTAAGGGCAGAATTGAGCAGACTTTTGAACCTATTTATTGAATATTCAGAATGCATTAAAAAAAATGAGTCATTCTTCATCTAAATGGGACTATATGAACATCCTAGCAGTCGGCATTATAGTGACAGCAGACCTTGTACAGTAAGTGATGTTTTATTATGTGTGTAGAAATGAGTGATTAAAAATGCAAACATTGTAATGTTATTTTAATTAAATATGCGGCGTGTGCTTAAAATGATCAAAATGCATGAATGATAAATGTAATTATAAATGTGCCTATTCCATTAAAACCTCTTAAAGCCCGAACTGTTTCTTTACAAGCTTTTTTTTTTTCTTTCTCTTTGCTATTTGGGCTTATTGGACCCTAATTAGAATTAAAACTAAAGAATCATCTTTTGATATGATGTACTTTAGTCCATAAGTACACAAACATGTACTTCATGTTTAGTGACATGCTAATCCTTATTTTTACACATTTCCCCCCCCCAATTCCATTGTATGTTATACTCTTCTGACACCACCAGATGACAGTATAAGTGTCCACAAGACCCCAATTCAGTAGTGTACACCATTTTTAGAAATAAGAGCAAAAAGGTGCTGTCCACGCATGTGGCCACTAAGCCTTTAGAGGGTAAATATATACTTACATCATGTTTATAAAACCTTATATGGAGGTGATGGGATTTTTTAAGGGCAGAATTGAGCAGACTTTTGAACCTATTTATTGAATATTCAGAATGCATTAAAAAAATGAGTCATTCTTCATCTAAATGGGAATATATGAACATCCTAGCAGTCTGCATTATAATGACAGCAGACCTTGTACAGTAAGTGATATTTTATTATGTGTGTAGAAATTAGTGATTAAAAATGCAAACATTGTAATGTTATTTTAATTAAATACGCCGCGTGTGCTTAAAATGATAAAAATGCATGAATGCTAAATGTAATTATAAATGTGCCTGTTACATTAAAACCTCTTAAGGCCCAAGCTGTTTCTTTACAAGCATTTTTTTTCTCTCTCTTTGCTATTTGGGCTTATTGGACCCTAATTAGAATAAAAACTAAAGAATCATCTTTTGATATGATGTACTTTAGTCCATAAGTACACAAACGTGTACCTCATGTTTAGTGACATGCTAATCCTTATTTTTACACTTTTTCCCCCCAAATTCCATTGTATGTTATACTCTTCTGACACCACTAGATGACAGTATAAGTGTCCACATAAGTCAATCAATCAATCAATGTTTACTTATATAGCCCTAAATCACTAGTGTCTCAAAGGGCTGCACAAACCACTACGACATCCTCGGTAGGCCCACATAAGGGCAAGGAAAACTCTAGGGAATTTTTTTGGGAGCCAATGATCTTATGTTTAAAAAACCTATGTTATAGGTAGTGGGCTGTTTTAGGGAATTTTTGATAAAATTATCCGTAATAGCAATATTAATAATGTTGTGTTTATTATGCCCAGTGCATTTAGTATAATTACGACCATATCTAGGAATTGATACGACGGGAATTTTGGGGCCATAAGACCCCAATTCAGTAGTGTACACCATTTTTAGAAATAAGAGCAAAAAGGTGCTGTCCACGCATGTGGCCACTAAGCCTTTAGAGGGTAAATATATACTTACATCATGTTTATAAAACCTTATATGGAGGTGATGGGATTTTTTAAGGGCAGAATTGAGCAGACTTTTGATCCAGTTTATTGAATATTTAGAACGCATTAAAAATAAACACTCATAATGATTGTGAACAACAGGCAAGATTTCCCTAAAAATGCAGTTCCTTTTTTAAGTCAAAACTTATTTTATTTGCCCGGTCTGCGCCCCCGTGACATAGATAGCAGTCAAAATGATTTTTACCTGAATCCCCGGCTTGCTCCGGGCCGGCCTGGATGTTGTACATGGCCTCGTACATTGGCAGCCCGTCCTCCGTGTCAGTCAGCGTGGACCTGCAAAAAAATAAAAATAATAATATATACATTGTTCACATTAACGTTTTGTAGTTTTGATGTTATTAATGTGTTATTGTTCAGAAGCAGCCCACACCCCAACACCAACATGTCAAAATCTCCCCAATTTTGTTCCATTTGTTTGTGCTGCAGTTTTTTGTGTAACTATTATAATTTTTGTTTTACACCGATTTTTTATTTATAACCAAGCATCCACCCACACCACTAATTTGGTGAAAATGTTCCCAAACGTTTGTGCTGGTTTTGTACCGCAAAGATTTTTGTTTGACTGTTTTACTTTGTATGTTAACATTTTATCATTATTTATTGAGTCAACATTATATGATTGCTAACCAGCGTCCTCACTTTGTGAAAATCTCATCCAATCTTGTCCGATTGGTTTGTGCTGTAAAAACATTTTTTTTTCGATTATATTTGACGCATTTTATACGTGACGTATTTTGGGAGGCGTTTTTTTAATCAACCACAGCTTCAGGAGGATTATTGCGCTGTCAGACCATTCATAGTTTTAGTCTGATTAATTAATTTTGGAGTATATATTTATTTTGAAATCTATACTAATTATGTTTCCTTTTGCATGAACAAAGAGACATCATGTTAAAATAATTATGTGTAAGTTATCACACAACTCTTATGCTTAAAGGCCGTTGCTATAGTGATTATCAATTGTGCTGAAGTTGTACTTTTCTATCTGTGCAAAGCGAGTCGTCTCGTATCAGTGTTTGTGTCCAGAACTGGCCTGCTGACTGCCAGGGGCGAACATCGAGTGTCGTGACGCAGACAGAGGAGAGACAAGGCGATATCACGAGGGTCAGCACATTTCCATTTTATGAATAATCATATATTGTGTCTAACTGGAGCTGCTGAGATTACCCCCTTCCTTCAAAAGCAGCCTCAGTGATGTAACCAGGGACCTCTCAAATAAAGAGAGGAGCACGTGGGCTGGACTTTAGAGCGTAGGTTGTTTCTGTAACTAGAGTACAGCCCAGAACGTCTCTCCTCATTGAGGCAAATTTAACGCTGTCTCTGCATGATTCCTTGCCTCCTGTCTGTGTAATAGATGTCATCAGTGTTAGAACCTGACAGATCACATTATACAGTGGAGCAAACAAGTATTTAGTCAGCCACCGATTGTGCAAGTTCTCCAACTTAAAAGGATGACAGAGGTCTGTAATTTTCATCATAGGTACACTTCAACTGTGAGAGACAGAATGTGAAAAAAAAATCCAGGAATTCACATTGTAGGAATTTTAAAGAATTTATTTGTAAATGATGGTGGAAAATAGGTATTTGGTCAACCATTAAAAGCTCTCACTGATGGAAGGAGGTTTTGGCTCAAAATCTCATGATACATGGCCCCATTCATTCTTTCCTTAACACGGATCAATCGTCCTGTCCCCTTAGCAGAAAAACAGCCCCAAAGCATGATGCTTCCACCCCCATGCTTCACAGTAGGTATGGTGTTCTTGGGATGCAACTCAGTATTCTTCTTCCTCCAAACACGACGAGTTGAGTTCATACCAAAAAGTTCTATTTTGGTTTCATTTGACCACATGACATTCTCCCAATCCTCTGCTGCAGGGGTCGGGAACCTTTTTAGCTGAGAGAGCCATACAAGCCAAATATTTTAAAAAATATTTCCGTGAGAGCCATATAATATTTTTTGTAAGACTGAAATCAACTAAATGCGTGCACTTTTAAGTAAGACCAACACTTTTAGAGTATAATAAGTATAGTATTCTTTTTCATAACATTGTTATTCTGAAGCTAACCAACAATAAATAACATACTTCTTACTATTAATGCGACTTCTTGAACAGGTGCGGCAGAAACTGGATGCATGGATTAAAATGCATGAGAATGTTTTATATTTTGAACGTTATTTTTAACACTGTGATTACCGGCGGAATTATTCATTACTTATCGTGTTAAGCAATGTCAACTAAGATTTATCTGAGAGCCAGGTGCAGTCATCAAAAGAGCTACATCTGGCTCTAGAGCCATAGGTTCCGTACCCCTGCTCTGCTGTATCATCCCTGTGCTCTCTGGTTTAAGCAGGGGGACACATCTGGTACTGCAGGATTTGATTCCCTGACGGCGTAGTGTGTTACTAAAGGTAACCTTTTTTACTTTGGTCCCAGCACTCTGCAGGTCACTCACCAGGTCCCCCCTTGTGGTTCTTTTTTGCTCACCGTTCTCATGATCATTTTGACGCCACGGGATGAGATCTTGCGTGGAGCCCCAGATCGAGGGAGATTATCAGTGGTCTTGTATGTCTTCCATTTTCTGATAGTTTCTCCCACAGTTGATTTTTTTCACACCAAGCTGCTTGCCTATTGTAGATTCACTCTTCCCAGTCTGGTGCAGGTCTACAATTCTTTTCCTGGTGTTATTTGACAGCTCTTTGGTCTTGGCCATATTGGAGTTTGGAGTCTGACTGTTTGAGGCTGTGGACAGGTGTCTTTTATACAGATAACGAGTTTAAACAAGTGCCATTAATACAGGTAACGAGAGCTTCTTAAAGAAGAAGTTACAGGTCTGTGAGAGCCAGAGATCTTCCTTATTTGGAGTGACCAAATACTTATTTTCCACCATCATTTACAAATAAATTCTTTAAAATTCCTACAATGTGAATTCCTGGATTTTTTTCCACATTCTGTCTCTCACAGTTGAAGTGTACCTATGATGAAAATGACAGACCTCTGTCATCATTTTAAGTGGGAGAACTTGCACAATCGCTGGCTGACTAAATACTTTTTTGCCCCACTGTAGTTGAAGACACTCAAGTGTCTAATCAAGATAAGATCACTTGTGTATTACGCTGGGAACCTGTGTAGGCTCTGTTTTGATTAGCCACCTGGTTAAAATGAGATTCACGAATGCCGGACTACCGTAGGTTGAAAGAGGCTGCGCCCTGTGTTGGCATCTGGAGGACGTACGTAGGCTGAGGCTGCAGGGGTCTCGGGATTGGAGGGTTCTCTCCTATCAGCGGCGTAGTGATGGCCAACAGGAGGGGGCGAGAGGATGGGATCATGTAGTCGGACTCTTCCTCACTATCGTGGGCCTCCTCGGCTGCCAGTGGGCTTAGCGCTGAAGAAAGCGGCCTGGGAGGCAAGTTCAAATATTTTTAATTGAGACTCAAAACCAGACTCTTCTGTGCTCATCACTGACAGAGGTGGGTAGTAACGCGCTACATTTACTCCGTTACATCTACTTGAGTAACTTTTGGGATAAATTGTACTTCTAAAAGTAGTTTTTATGCAACATACTTTTACTTGAGTATATTTATAAAGAAGAAACACTACTTTTACTCCACTCCATTTACCTACAATCAGCTCGTTACTCGCTACTTTTTTTGTATCGATCTGTTAATGCACGTTCTGTTTGTTTTGATTTTGTCAGACACGCATTCAAAGTAGGAACTAAGCATGCCTGCGTTTCACCAATCAAATGCAGTCAATGGTGACGTTGAACCAATCAAACAAAACCAGGCGGTCACGTGACCGTCACACGTCGAATCCGACCTAAAAAAGTGTAAAAACTTATTGGGGTGTTACCATTTAGTGGTCAATTGTGCAGAATATGTACTGTACTGTGCAATCTACTAATAAAAGTTTCAATCAATCAATCAAAAGTGTAAAGGAAAAAAGACACTTTTTATTTCAACCGTACTTCCCGTCAAAAGCCTAAAGACTGATCGCAAAGTTCCTGTCTTCACAATAAAAGCGTCGCTCCATCGCGCCTGCGCTAACAAAATAAGAGTCTCCGAAAGCCAGCAATAACAAGCGAGCAAGCTACGGAGTTTGCCGCCAATGTATTTCTTGTAAAGTGTATAAAAACGAATATGGAAGCTGGACAAATAATTATGCCAAAAACCAACGACTTTCATGTGGTATTAGACAGAAAAGAGGAACTTTTTTTCTCCTCCATTTGAACATGTGGACATTATCAGCACTATACTGTCTGATTGCAATCAATGCAAGTCATCAGAATCAGGTAATACACCAACTTATATTCTTGTCTTCATGAAAGATAGGAATCTATATGTTAAACATGCATGTATATTCATTAAAACACCTTTAACATTTCAACAAAAACGGCAAAATAAAAAAACTATAAATTATATACTGTATATATATATATATATATATATATATATATATATATATATATATATATATATATAATATGTGTGTGTATGTATATATGAGGTAGACCACCTCGACTTGATAATTTACTAAGTAATTGATTAACGTTGAAAAACTTATTGGGGTGTTACAATTTAGTGGTCAATTGTAGGGAATATGTACTGTACTGTGCAATCTACTAATACAAGTTTCAATCAATCAATCAATCAATCAATCAATCAATCAATCAATCAATCAATAAATGCCTGCTGAGCCTATGGTGCTGTTAAGTTATTGTGGCTCAATTTGCCTTAATTTTTTTATTTTAATGTATTATTATTTAATATATATTATTGTTTTAGTTGCTTAAGAGATATTCCTGGCTATGAATTTGCTCATTGCTATTTTTATGTTTTTGCTCATTATCTGTTGCCGTAATCAGGTTACTCATCAGTTACTCAGTACTTGAGTAGTTTTTTCACAACATACTTTTTACTTTTACTCAAGTAAATATTTGGGTGACTACTCCTTACTTTTACTTGAGTAATACATCTCTAAATTAACAGTACTCTTACTTGAGTAGAATTTCTGGCTGTTCTACCCACCTCTGATCACTGATACATGCTGCCTTCTAACACATGAATCCAAATACCTGCTGGCCAGGGAGTAGATGGCGTTGGCAGAAGACGACGGCTTAACTTTGGGGTTGTCGTAGTCCTGACGGACCCCCGACGAAAAGTTCTAAAAGGGAAGGAACAGCAAGAGAAAGGACCAGAATCAACGACAGGTTGTGACATTTAAAAAAAAAAAACAGGTTAAAAATGGGGGTTTGGTTTGCTTCATGCTAACCAGCTGATGGTCCAAACTCATGGAGTTGTTCTTCTGTGGCTCCGTGCGCATGTCCAGAGCCGAGGGCAGGGCCAGAGGGAGGGAGTGTCGGTTGGAGAGCTCCCTGACACCTGCACGGAGATCCACAAGAGAGACCTGGCTGGACAAGGAAGAGGAGGCGGATGACGAGGAGGAGGAAGACAGGGCTTTTAGGACAGGCCGGGAGCTCCAGTCGGCGGGCGGCCGGTTCGGGGGCGCCGGCGGGAGTTCGCAGGGCGTGCACGGCAAGGGCCGCCTCTGCACGCGTGCCTCCGAGCACGGGACGGCGGAGTGAGGGCGGTCGGGGGGCGGGGGCGGGGGGAGATCCCTCAGTGCCGGGGGGAGAGGGAGTGGCTTGTCTTTGTGATGAGACGCTACCTAGAGACAAGAGCCCGATGGGTTAGTTGGAGGCAGAGAGGCTGTCCGACTCATGTTAAACTTCACTTTTAACTTTTGACTTGGGAGTGCATGAGAAAGTGAAAAGAAAAATATATCTCTCTGACCGCATTGCCAAGAAAATTGCACAGCTTCGCCGCAACAAAACCAATGTTCTAGTAGAGGTAACTTCTCAGCCAGCATGAATACCACTGATGAGTTTGTGTTCGAATAATTATGCATAAATTATCAAACAACTCTTATGCTTAAGGGCCGTTGCTATAGTTAGTATCAATTGTGCTGAAATTGTATTTTTATTTGTCTGTGCAAAGCTGGCAATCCAAAAGATTGCAAGCCAGTCTCGGATCTGTTTCCAGAATTGGCCTGCTGACTGCTAAGCCCGAACATCGTCTTGTTTAAGGGCCGTTGCTATAGTTATTATCAATTGTGCTGAAATTGTATTTTTCTTTGTCTGTGCTAAACTTGCAATCCAAAAAGATTGCAGGCCAGTCTCGTATCACAGAATCGGCCCGCAGACTGCCAAAGCCGAACATGGAGTACTGTGACGCAGACAGAGCAGAGACAAGGCGCTATCACGACTATCAGCACATTTGCATTTTTGTATAATCATATATTGTGTCTAACCGGAGCTGTCAAAGTTACCCCCCTTCCTTCAGTGATGGAACCAGGGACCTCCCAAATAAATAGAGGAAGAACGTGGGCTGGACTTTTAGAACAAAGTTTGGATCTGTATCTAGAGTACAGCCTAAAAAAACCTGTGTCTCCTCAGTTGAGCCAAATTTAACTCTGTCTCTGCATGATTCCTTGCTTCTTGTCTGTTTAATAGATGTCATCAGTGTTTGAAGCTTACAGTTTGTGGTAAACAGAGTTAACACGCTTGCGTTTTACACCGGTGGATGAGTAAGTAGCGCACCCTGCAACATTTTAAAGCGCATGCAGACGAAGCTGCCGAATCTTGACTACTGTACTACACCTCGGAAACATACAACCGGAGGTTACCACAACTGTGAATGACGGTATTTTTTTTTAGGGCCAGCTCTAATCCGATACCCTCCCCCCACCTCAACGGCTATTGGAGACTCAGCAGTTAAGTAGAACAGATGCGTTCATTTAGGCTTTTATTGATATCTGAGCTGCGGTTGTAGAGTCCAAGCTATAATAGGTAGTACACTGTCGCATAAACCAGTGTTTTTCAAGCAGATGCAGTCTGGTGTGCCGCGGGAGATTATGTAATTTCACCTATTTGTGTTAAACATATTTTATGCAAACCAGTAATTATAGTCTGCTAATGATGTGTTGTTGCGGAGTGCCAGTGCTGTCTAGAGCTCGGCAGAGTAACTGTGTAATACTCTTCCATATCAGTAGGTGGCGGCAGGTAGCTAATTGCGTTGTAGATGTCGTATCTAACGCTTAAACCAAAAATAAACAAAAGGCGAGTGCCTTTAAAAAAAAGGGCATTGAAGCTTAGGGATGGCTATGGAAAACAAAACTGTACTGGCTGCAAAGTAAACAAACACAGAATGCTGGACGACAGCAAAGACTTACAGCGTGAGGAGCAGACGGCGTCCACAAAGTACATCCGCACATGACATGACAATCAACAACTTGCACACAAAGAAGCATAGCATCCGCACAACAGAAATAGTCTTGATTGCTAAAACAAAGCAGGTGCGGGGGGGAATAATGCTCAAAGGAAGACATGAAGCTGCGACCGGAAAATAACAACAAAACAGGAAAAGACACCAAAATAGGAGCACAAGACACAGGAAAACACCAAAAAACTCCAAATAAGTCACCTACTTTGAGACAAGAGCTATAGTGATTCATGCTTGGTTATGGTTTGAATTAATATCCAACAATTGAGACAATGACTTTTTTACTGTCAATATCAACTACCGAGTTTTTCATTTTGTATGTTTTCTGCTGGTGGTGTTCCGCCGCATTTTTTTTTCAATCAACAAATGTGCTTGTCTGTTGCTGGTGTGAAAGCAGGGAATTCTCTAAAGAAAGACGTGAAAAGTTGCAAACAAGAATATTTTTGAATTTATAAAGAGTTACAAAAGGAGACAACTGGAATTATATCAAACTGATTTTCGATTTTGATTGCACGTGTCATTGTGAAAATGTTTAACCTCTTAAGGCCCAAGCTGTTGGTTTACATGCTTTTTTTAAATTTCTCTTTGCTATTTGGGCTTATTGGACCCTAATTAGAATAAAAACTAAGAATCATCTTTTGATATGATGCACTTAGTCCATAAGTACACAAATGTGTACTTTATGTTTAGTGACATGCCAATTCTTATTTTTACACTTTTTTCCCCCCAAATTCCATTGAATGTTATACACTTCTGACACCACCAGATGGCAGTATAAGTGTCCACATAAGTGGCCATAAGACCCCAATTCAGTAGTTTACACAAGTTTGGAAACAAGAGCTAAAAAGTGTGCTGTCCACGCATGTGGCCACTAAGTCTTTAGAAAAATGAAAATTCAAAAGTATGTTTGAGTTCGGGTGTTGCTGGAGGGAAACAGTGAAAAAGTCATCTAAAATAACTTAAAAGGGGGGCAGATAAATATAAGAATATTATTCTTCCGTCCGCTCCTTTGTGATCATTGATATGTATAAGAAACAAAAAATTTAAAAATCTACTGTACATTGCTTGTATGTATAAATTTTATTGAAAGGAATAAAAAGAAATGATGATCAATCAATCAATCAAAGTTTACTTATATAGCCCTAAATCACGAGTGTCTCAAAGGGCTGCACAAGCCACAAGGACATCCTCGGCTCAGATCCCACATGAGGGCAAGGAAAAACTCAATCCAATGGGACAATGAGAAACCTTGGAGAGTCCAGTCCATAGTGGATCTAACATAATAGTGGGAGTCCAGTCCATAGTGGATCTAACATAATAGTGTGAGAGTCCAGTCCATAGTGGATTTAACATAATAGTGAGAGTCCAGTCGATAGTGGATCTAACATAATATTGTGAGAGTCCAGTCCATAGTGGATCTAACATAGTAGTGAGAGTCCAGTCCATAGTGGATCTAACATAATAGTGGGAGTCCAGTCCATAGTGGATCTAGCATAATAGTGAGAGTCCAGTCCATAGTGGATCTAACATAATAGTGTGAGAGTCCAGTCCATAGTGGATCTAACATAATTGTGTGAGAGTCCAGTCCATAGTGGATCTAACATTATAGTGAGAGTCCAGTCCATAGTGGATCTAACATAATAGTGTGAGAGTCCAGTCCATAGTGGATCTAACATAATTGTGTGAGAGTCCAGTCCATAGTGGATCTAACATAATAGTGTGAGAGTCCAGTCCATAGTGGATCTAACATAATAGTGAGAGTCCAGTCCTTAGTGGATCCAACATAATAGTGAGAGTCCAGTCCATAGTGGATCTAACATAATAGTGGGAGTCCAGTCCATAGTGGATCTAACATAATAGTGGGAGTCCAGTCCATAGTGGATCTAACATAATAGTGAGAGTCCAGTCCATAGTGGATCTAACATAATAGTGGGAGTCCAGTCCATAGTGGATCTAACATAATAGTGAGAGTCCAGTCCATAGTGGATCTAACATAATAGTGTGTGAGTCCAGTCCAAAGTGGATCCAACATAATAGTGGGAGTCCAGTCCATAGTGGATCTAACATAATAGTGGGAGTCCAGTCCATAGTGGATGTATCATAATAGTGAGAGTCCAGTCCATAGTGGCTCTAACATAATAGTGGGAGTCCAGTCCATAGTGGATGTATCATAATAGTGAGAGTCCAGTCCATAGTGGATCTAACATAATAGTGAGAATCCAGTCCATAGTGGATCTAACATAATAGTGTGAGAGTCCAGTCCATAGTGGATCTAACATAATAGTGAGAGTCCAGTCCATAGTGGATCTAACACAATAGTGAAAGTCCAGTCCGTAGTGGATCTAACATAATAGTGGGAGTTCAGTCCATAGTGGATCTAACATAATAGTGGGAGTTCAGTCCATAGTGGATCTAACATAATAGTGAGAGTCCAGTCCATAGTGGATCTAACATAATAGTGTGAGAGTCCAGTCCATAGTAGATCCAACATAATAGTGTGAGAGTCCAGTCCATAGTGGATCTAACATAATAGTGAGAGTCCAGTCCATAGTGGATCTAACATAATAGTGAGAGTCCAGTCCATAGTGGATCTAACATAATAGTGAGAGTCCAGTCCATAGTGGATCTAACATAATAGTGAGAGTCCAGTCCATAGTGGATCTAACATAATAGTGAGAGTTGATGAGAATAATGAATGAACAAAAATGTGCCCCGGCTCCAAAAAGGTTGAAAAACTGGCATAAACATGATGCTTCTAAAAAATACCGCTCATTTTTGACAACTTACACGCAGTTTCTTCCACCAACCTCGCCATATAGTCCGAGGTATTACATCCTACACTGGATTATTTACACTCATTTCTTCCTTTTAGACAAATTACACTTTGCACTATTTAGTTATTTATTAACTAACAGAAGCCATGGAAGCTCTGTATGCTTAATATATGAAGCAGCAGTTTGTGCACGGGGGGTGTGTGTGTGTGGGGGTGGTGGTGGTGGGGTGGGGGGGGGGGGGGGGTTGTCAGCCTGTGTGCATGAACAACTGCCACACAGGAACAGAACGCGCCCACTTCCTCTACACTTACTGATGTCATTGGTTAGTTTAAACTTTTGCAATATTAGTCATTTCCTCAACACTTACTATCTCGGTCTGCCATACTGGCAAGTATAACGGGGGGAGGGGGGGCGGTATTTACAAGTGTAAAAGTGGGCCAAACGGTTGGGCATTAATTCTTTTTTTTTTTTTTTTACAAACAATAATATTAAAAGTTTACCGTGACTTTCCATAAATTTAAGTACAGTAACTTAGTGGTTGAGGCTGAATCAAGACCCGCTGGACTCACCTTATTAGTGACTCCAGGACTGGAAGCGCCAGGCAGGTTGGGGGGTCTGTGTGTAAGAAGGTCGAGCCTGGGCGGCACAGGCGGAAGGGAGGAGTGAGGGGCTATGGACATTGGCGATGGGGGGCGTTCTACCTGCAGCGCACAGAACATTAAAAAGGTCAACATAATGTTGAACAACACATTTCTTAATATTGCGAGACAGAAAAAAACAGTACTCCCTATTTCTGTAGGTTTGCACAATTTATGTTAAATGCCAGAGGTGGGAACTCGAGTCATGAATTTGATGACTTCAGACTCCATCCATTCCTCTTCATCTGCTTATACGAGGTGGGGTCGCGGGGGCAGCAGCCTAAACAGGGAAGCCCAGACTTCCCTCTCCCCAGCCACTTCGTCCAACTCTTCCCGGGGCGACCCGAGGTGTTCCCAGGCCAGCCGGGTGACATAATCTTCCCAACGTGTCCTGGGTCTTCCCCGTGGCCTCCTACCAGTCGGACGTGCCCTAAACACCTCGCTAGGGAGGCGTTCGGGTGGGATCCTGACCAGATGCCCGAACCCCCTCATCTGGCTCCTCTCCATGTGGAGGAGCAGAGCTTCTCACCCTATCTCTAAGGGAGAGACCCACCACATGGCGGAGGAAACTCATTTCGGCCGCTTGTACCCGTGATCGTGTCCTCTAGGTCATAACCCAAAGCTCATGACCATAGGTGAGGATGGGAACGTGGATCGACTGGTAAATTGAGAGCTTTGCCTTCCGGCTCAGCTCCTTCTTCACCACAACGGATCGGTAAAACGTCCGCATTACTGAAGACGCCGCACCGATCCGCCTGTCGATCTCACAATCCATTCTTCCCCCACTCGTGAACAAGACTCCGAGGTACTTGAAGTCCTTCACTTGGGGCAAGATCTCCTCCACAACCCGGAGATGGCACTCCACCCTTTTCTGGGCGAGAACCGTGGACTCGGACTTGGAGGCGCTGATTATCACCCTAGTCGCTTCACACTCGGCTGCGAACCGATCCGGTGAGAGCTGAAGTTCTTGGCCAGATGAAGCCATCAGGACCACATCATCTACAAAAAGCAGAGACCTAATCCTGCAGCCACCAAACCGGATCCCCTCAACGCCCTGACTGCGCCTAGAAATTCTGTCCATAAAAGTTACGAACAGAATCTGTGACAAAAGGTAGCCTTGGCAGAGTCCAACCCTTACTGGAAACGGGTCCGACTTACCGCCGGCAATGCGGACCAAGCCTTGTCACTAATCGTACAGGGAGCGGACCGCCACAATCAGACAGACCGTTACCCCATACTCTCTGGGCACTCCCCAGGTTGTCCTCAAAACTCTACGAACAATACCCCATGATGACAATGTGAAAAGTTTAAAAAAGACAAAAACAAACCTTGGATAATAAAACTAAAACAAATTCCAAGTCTTTGCTCAATACTTGGATTGATGCACCATTGCCAGCAATCACATCCTCATATTACTTCTATTGATACAGCGTCCGCGTTACTGAAGACGCCGCACCGATCCGCCTGTCGATCTCACCATCCAGTCTTCCCCCACTCGTGAACAAGACTTCAAGGGACTTGAACTCCTCCACTTGGGGCAAGATCTACTCCCCAACCCGGTGATGGCCCTCAACCCTTTTCTGGGCGAGAACCATGGACTCGGACTTGGAGGCGCTGATTACCACCCTAGTCGCTTCACACTCGGCTGCGAACCGATCCGGTGAGAGCTGAAGTTCTTGGCCAGATGAAGCCATCAGGACCACATCATCTACAAAGAGCAGGGACCTAATCCTGCACCCCCTCAAGGCCCTGACTGCGCCTAGAAATTCTGTCACTCAGGGTAAGCGGCATCCAAATATTCATCCCTGCCCAGACTAACTTTAATGTCCAAGATGTGTAATGTGTTGAAACTTTGGGATAAGTGTTGATTTTTCTGAGGATGTAATGGAACAACCGTGACTCACTTTGCGTCAACACGCCAAAAACATGGAACGAAAAGAGAACGTTGACCACATTTAAGTGTGTTCATCTTGCACACCCCCACCGGGTAAAATGAAGCTATGCATGTAATCAAGTGTCCGGCACAAAAAGAAACCAAGACAGAGATGAAAGACGTCAGATAGGAATTGTGAGTTTTACGTGATGTAAAAAGGGTCAGGGACATCTTTCAGGTACTGAACAAACCTTCAGAGTATGCCAAAGAATATCCTCGGACAAAACCAGGCATCCACCCACACCCGTCTCACCTTTGCACAAGCCAGTTTGCTCATCATAAGGTGAGGGTCTTCCAGCCTGTCGTCGTCGTCGTCGTCATAGCTGGGCGACGGCGCTCCCTCGGCTCCGAACATGCCCCGGCAAGAGCCCCCGCTGTTGTCCTTGGGGTCGAAGGGATCCACCACGATGGGCTCGGTACCTTTAATCTCGCAGCGGCAGAATGGGCAGCCCGTGCCTTGACCCTCCGATTCCTGGACCAATTGCAGAGGTTGTGAGTAAACTTACCATTTTTTGAAAATGTTTACATACTTAGCGACTATAGGGCTGTAACGATACATGCATCTGTAATCTGATACCAAACCTAGTTTCCATACAGTACACTTTATAAGTGATGGACCGGAAGTGTAACTGCCTCACAATTGTTGCGTCTGACCAGTCTTCCTCTCAGGGAATTAAAGTCACTGGTTAATCCCAAATTCTTTCAGATGACATATATTGAGTAAGAAGGACCATCAAAACAGAATAGGAATATTCTCAAGTTTGACTAGAGCTTCAGGAGACCAGTCCTACAGTGCGCTAATACCAGCATCTAGAAGTGGTCTGAAAATCAAACGGGAAGAGACCACTTATTGAATACGAAAACAGCCCCAAACTTGTCCAGAAAGGAATACAGCCTCATTGTTCTAATACAGATAAGATAAAAAGGGAGTATGCTATACTCCCACATCCCAACCCCTTCGAGGTAAAGCACAGAGTTTACTTGCACACATACAGATACTAGCAAAAAGAGTACACATGGGAAAATATTAGCTGCTTTAAACGACTATGAAAAGAGAGAGAACTCTTAAAAATATATGCATTCTCCACACGATGTAGTCAAGCATCTACTCCCTAAACACATAAATGTGGTTTCGCATTCAGGGCATAAATACAAGACTTGCCAGAAATGCCAGACTTTTGCCCGGAGCACCCAGAAATAGCCCGTATCACCCCCGTTTTATCCAGTCTTCATTGGCTTCCCCGGTAAATTCCGCATTGAGTTTAAAATTTTAGTACATCACTGACTTTTTGTGCCACGGTCTTCTAATGTTTCCAAAAACTTGTTTTTCAAAACCCGTGGAAACCTGGCATTCTACGGAACTCTGGAACAACTTGCATCAGTCCCTTCGTGATCTTGACTTTGTTGAAACTTTTAAGAAACATTCGAAAACTTCTCTTTTTAATAAAGCTTTTAGTTAATGCACCTTATAACTATCATTTTTAATCCACTTTGTATCCTTTTTATGATGTGGCCCCTGTTTTAACGGAATTTTAGTTTTTCTTAACCTATGTTTTGTACAGCGCTTTATAAATAAAATGTACTTACTTACAACCAGGACTAAACTAATCTGGTTTAAATGAATCCACACTAATCCAGTTGCTGTCTGAGATGTCATTTCTTTTCAGATGAACTAGTTCCAGACTTTTTGTGCCAGGGTCTTCTAAAGTTTCCAAAAACTTGTTTTTCAAAACCCGTGGAGACCTGGCATTCCACGGAACTCTGGAACAACTTGCATCAGTCCCTTCGTGATCTTGACTTTGTTGAAACTTTTAAGACACATTCGAAAACTTCTATTTTTAATAAAGCTTTTAGTTAATGCACCTTTTAACTATCATTTTTAATCCACTTTGTATCCTTTTTATGATGTGGCCCCTGTTTTAACTGAATTTGAGTTTTTCTTAACCTATGTTTTGTACAGCGCTTTATAAATAAAATGTACTTACTTACAACCAGGACTAAACTAATCTGGTTTAAATGAATCCACACTAATCCAGTTACTGTCTGAGATGTCATTTCTTTTCAGATTAACTAGTTCCAGACTACAGAGTGTCAGACTAAGGTAATCAACAACGACTTTACACTTTGTGCAAAAAACCAGGGATTGAGTCTTTAATATACATTTTAACGGTGTGTGGAACTGGATTTTGGAATGGAGAAAGGAAAATTAATTGTTGAGGAACATCAATTAAAACGAGAAGAAACATTTAAACAAATAATTTCGAAGTAAAAAGGGTACCCTCACTGAGTTAAATTAAAACCTTTGCTGCTAACGAATTATTTAATCTGGATTGTTTTTGGGTATAAGAACATGTGTATCATCCAATTTATTTAGAAGGTTTCCTCTGTCTTTTAGCAATCATATTCCTGGTCTTAGTTGTGGTCTTTTAGTAGGATTTAGGTCAGGGGCTCGTAACCGTTTGACCTACTTTCCCCGTATAGTTGGAGCCCACTCAAATATTAACACTTAATTATTAATCTTACACTTCATTCATCATATCCAATAATTATATATATATATATAATATTATCTATATATATATATATATATATATATATATTCGGGTTTTGACTTGCTCGACCGCTCATAAAAGTAATGGGACTCTGTCTGTGAATGGAGCTTGTAGTTACATATTATATAAATATGTAAATATTATATAAATATGTACATTAAGTGTTGTAATTATATCTCCGCGTTCTTTTTGGTCAACGCCGCCGCTGCCACCACACCGTGCCAGCAACTTGAGGGTTGTTGCAGGTTCGATTCCCGCTTCCGCCACCCTAGTCACTGCCGTTGTGTCCTTGGGCAAGACACTTTACCCACCTGCTCCCAGTGCCACCCACACTGGTTTAAATGTAACCTAGATATTGGGTTTCACTATGTAAAGCGCTTTGAGTCATTAGAGAAAAAGCGCTATATAAATATAATTCACAATTCACTAACATATATATATATATATATATATATATATATATATATATATATATATATATATATATATATATATATATATATATATATATATATATATATATATATATATTTATATATATATATATATATATATATATATATACATGAAACTAATTTCAGTTAACAGGATACACCTTGTCAAATGATATAAAACAAATCACAGGGATTATTATCAATATTTAGATCAGGATGATTACAAAAATAAAAAAAATAGTCAAATATACTGTAATAAAGGGACTTACAATTACACAGCACTAAAATAAATTGTAAGTAAATTGATAATAATATCTATTTTCCTAAATAAGTGATCAACAATAGAGATTTCCGATAATGGATTTTTTTGCCGATATCCCGATATTGTCCAACTCTTAATTACCAATTCCGATATCAACCGATACCGACATATACAGTCGTGGAATGAACACATTATGATGCCTAATTTTGTTGCGATGCCCCCGCTGGATGCATTAAACAATGTAACAAGGTTTTCCAAAATAAATCCACTCAAGTTATGGCAAAAAATGCCAACATGGCACTGCTGTATTTATTATTGAATTAACAAAGGGCATTATTTTTTTTAACATGCCTCGAAACAGCAGCTTGGCATTTGGGACATGCTCTCCCTGGGAGAGCATGAAGAGGTTGAGGTGGGCAGGGTTTAGGGGGTAGCGGGGGGTGTATATTGTAGCTTCCCGGAAGAGTCAGTGCTGCAAAGGGTTCTGGGTATTTGTTGTTATGTTTATGTTGTGTTACGGTGCGGATGTTCTCCTAAAATGTGTTTGTCATTCTTGTTTGGTGTGGGTTCACAGTCTGGCGCATATTTGTAACAGTGTTAAAGTTGTTTATACGGCCACCCTCAGTGTGACCTGTATGGCCTTGCATTCACTTGTGTGTGTGATAAGCCATAGATATTATGTGATGCAAAGGCAGTGCCTTTAAGGTTTATTGGCGCTCTGTACTTCTCCCTACGTCTGTGTACCACTCCGTACAGCGGCGTTTTAAAAATTTATACATTTGACTTTTTGAAACTGATACCGATAATTTTTGATATCACATTCATATTCATATCACAGTGTTTCCCACAGGTCAGGCATCTATTTGTGGTAGTGTGGTCGTGGCGCGGCGGGGGGGGGGGACAATGCAGCGGCGGCGATGACCAAGAAGAACGCGGAGTTGTAATATAATTACAACACTTTATGTACATATTTATATACATATTTATATAATATTTACATATTTATATAATATGTAACTACAGGATCCATTCACAGACAGAGTCTCATTGCTTTTATGAGCGGTCGTGTGAGTCAAAAGCCGGAAAAAAAAATTAAATTAAATTAAAAATATTTAAAAAAATAATATGTATATATATATATTTTTAAATATTTTATTTGGGGCAGCCGTAATTCTTTCGAGGCGGGACGCCACAAATAAATGAATGTGTGGGAAAACCTGTATCATATTATCGGACATTCCTAGTAAGATTTAAGTGCAAATAAAAATACAGCTTCACCACTTTAGTCATAATTTCCGCACTTGATAAACCTCTCTACGACTTAAGCTCCAGACTTCTTCTGTTTGTTTGATATTGTCATTACTGCCACAAGTGGTGTAAAAGTGTATTACAACTGAGTACCGCTGCGCCCCATATGGACCTCAGCTGAGAAACAGATATTTTTGGGTACCCCTCCAGGGGGCAATGGGCCCTTGTTCCGTGGTTAAGAAGTCAATGTACTCCATCGTCATGCATACAGACTTCACTCTCGAGTGACACTTGCATCTGGACCGGTTTGACTCAAGTCCTGCCTTAGACCCGAATTTGCCTCAAGATATAAGATTATTTAACTCAAGACTAGGACGAATCAAACCATTTCAATCAATTTCTGAGAAAGCCGTTTCAGTAAAATCCTGGTTTAAAATGTGACTTGGTCTAGAATTAAGGCTTAACCCCTGTCAGGGAATCTGGGCAGCCCAGCCTTTGCATAAAAAACTCCGTGTTTGAGACCACTTTACCTTCTTGTGAAATACTCAAACGGACAAAGTAAAGGGGATAAAACCAAACCAGGGAGCCAGCATCTTCCAACAAAGTTCGGAATGAAAGCTACAAGCTGAAATATTATTGCCGCATTTTACTCAGTGGCCGAGTGGTTAGAGTGTCCGCCCTGAGATGGGTAGGTTGTGAGTTCAAACCCCGGCCGAGTCATGACAAAGACTATAAAAATGGGAGCCATTACCTCCCTGCTTGGCACTCAATATCAAGGGTTGGAATCGGGGGTTAAAAATAACCAAAAATGATTTCCGGGCGCGGCCACTGCTGCTGCTCACTGCTCCCCTCACCTCCCAGCAAATTTCACCACACCTAGTGTGTGTGTGACAATGATTGGTACTTTAACTTAACAATGTTTTGTAAATATATTTATTGAGACTGTATAAACTGCTACTCTTGCACTTGTCTGCACTTTCCTCAAAATATTTTTTTTTCCTAAGTATTGGATATTTATTGGAGAATTACCTGCTTGCAGTTTTGTAGTTAAAAAAAAAATAAAAATAAAAAAAAATCACAAATCATTAAAACGGTTCATACAAAATCCAAGCCGTTTGACATTTTGCAAATTCTGTTACCTTACTGTATTGAAAATGAAACCAAACCATGGCCTGATAACCAAAGTGCGTCTCGAATTGTTACTATCACATACCGGTCGGTATCTGCAAAAAGTCAGTGTTCAAAAACAAGAAAAAAAAATACAAAAATGAGGGCTATTTTATTTGAACTAAGCAAAGTTATCTGCCAATAGAAAAAAGAACATTTGCTTTGTCAAGACTTTCCCAAACAAGTAAAATTAGCTAACCTCAATGAACCCCAAAATAGCTTAAAAAAAGTATATTCTCACTAATAACAAGTGTATTAGTAGTACACAAGTGTACTACCAGTACACTTGTGTACTCGTAGTATAATCTTAGACAGAAAATAAGCAACTATCACCCTTATTCGAGATATTTCATCTTACTTACATTTCAGTTTTGCCTACTTTTACACTGCAAAAAGTCAGCGTTCAAAAACAAGACAAAAAAATACAAAAATGATGGGTATTTTATTTGAACTGAGCAAAATGATATGCCAATAAAACAAGACAGTGTGGCTTGTCAAGACTTTCCAAAACAAGTAAAATTAGCTAACCTCAACGAACCCCAAAATAGCTTAAAAAAAGTATATTCTCACTAATAACAAGTGCACCAGTAGTAAACAAAAATACCTTAAAATAAGTATATTCTCACTAATAACAAGTGCACCAGTAGTAAACAAAAATACCTTAAAATAAGTATATTCTCACTAATAACAAGTGTACTGCTAGTACACAAGTGTACTAATAGTACACAAAAATACCTTAAAATAAGTATATTCTCACTAATAAGTGTACCAGTAGTAAACAAAAATACCTTAAAATAAGTATATTCTCACTAATAACAAGTGTACTGCAAGTACACAAATGTACTAATAGTACACAAAAATACCTTGAAATAAGTATATTCTCATTAATAACAAGTGTACTACTAATACACTTGTTATTAGTGAGAATATACTTACTTTAAGGTATTTTGTGAACTACTAGTACACTTGTTATTAGTGAGAATATACTTATTTTAAGGAATTTTGTGAACTACTAGTACACTTATTAGTGAGAATATACTTATTTTAAGGAATTTTGTGAACTACTAGTACACTTATTAGTGAGAATATACTAATTTTAAGGTATTTTGTGAACTACTAGTACACTTGTTATTGGTGAGAATATACTTATTTTGAGGAATTTTGTGAACTACTAGTACACTTAATATTAGTGAGAATATACTAATTTTAAGGTATTTTGTGAACTACAAGTACACTTAATATTAGTGAGAATGTACTAATTTTAAGGTATTTTGTGAACTACTGGTACACTTGTTATTAGTGAGAATATACTAATTTTAAGGTATTTTATGAACTACTAGTACACTTATTAGTGAGAATATACTAATTTTAAGGTATTTTGTGAACTACTAGTACACTTGTTATTAGTGAGAATATACTTATATTAAGGTGTTTTGTGAACAACTAGTACACTTATTAGTGAGAATATACTTATTTTAAGGAATTTTGTGAACTACTAGTACACTTATTAGTGAGAATATACTAATTTTAAGGTATTTTGTGAACTACTAGTACACTTGTTATTAGTGAGAATATACTTATTTTAAGGAATTTTGTGAACTACTAGTACACTTGTTATTAGTGAGAATATACTAATTTTAAGGTATTTTGTGAACTATATGTACACTTGTTATTAGTGAGAATATACTTATTTTAAGGTATTTTGTGAACTACTAGTACACTTATTAGTGAGAATATATTTATTATAAGGTATTTTGTGAACCACTAGTACACTTAATATTAGTGAGAATGTACTAATTTTAAGGTATTTTGTGAACTACTAGTACACTTGTTATTAGTGAGAATATACTCATATTAAGGTATTTTGTGAACTACAAGTACACTTGTTATTAGTAAGAATATATTTATTCTAAGGTATTTTGTGAACTACTAGTACACTTATTAGTGAGAATGTACTTATTTTAAGTATTTTGTGAACTACTAGTACACTTGTTATTAGTGAGAATATATTTATTATAAGGTATTTTGTGAACTACTAGTACCCTTAATATTAGTGAGAATGTACTAATTTTAAGGTATTTTGTGAACTACTAGTACACTTGTTATTAGTGAGAATATACTAATTTTAAGGTATTTTGTGAACTACTAGTACACTTATTAGTGAGAATATACTAATTTTAAGGTATTTTGTGAACTACTAGTACACTTGTTATTAGTGAGAATATACTTATTTTAAGGTATTTTGTGAACTACTAGTACACTTGTTATTAGTGAGAATATATTTATTTTAAGATATTTTGTGAACTACTAGTACACTTGTTATTAGTGAGAATATACTAAATTTAAGGTATTTTGTGAACTACTAGTACACTTGTTATTAGTGAGAATATACTAATTTTAAGGTATTTTGTGAACTACTAGTACACTTGTTATTAGTGAGAATATATTTATTATAAGGTATTTTGTGAACTACTAGTACACTTATTAGTGAGAATATACTAATTTTAAGGTATTTTGCGAACTACTAGTACACTTGTTATTAGTGAGAATATACTTATATTAAGGTATTTTGTGAACTATTAGTACACTTATTATTAGTGAGAATATACTAATTTTAAGGTATTTTGTGAACTACTAGTACACTTATTAGTGAGAATATATTTATTATAAGGTATTTTTTGAACTACTAGTACACTTAGTGAGAATATACTAATTTTAAGGTATTTTTGTAAACTACTAGTACACTTATTAGTGAGAATATACTAATTTTAAGGTATTGTGCCCTGCGATGAGGTGGCGACTTGTCCAGGGTGTACCCCGCCTTCCGCCCGATTGTAGCTGAGATAGGCGCCAGCGCCCCCCGCGACCCCGAAAGGGAATAAGCGGTAGAAAATGGATGGATGGATGGATGGATAGTACACTTGTTATTAGTGAGAATGTACTTATTTTAAGGAATTTTGTGAACTACTAGTACACTTGTTATTAGTGAGAATATACTTATTTTAAGGTATTTTGTGAACTACTAGTACACTTGTTATTAGTGAGAATATACGAATTTTAAGGTATTTTGTGAACTACTAGTACACTTGTTATTAGTGAGAAATATACTTATTTTAAGGTATTTTGTGAACTACTAGTACACTTATTAGTGAGAATATACTTATTTTAAGGAATTTTGTGAACTACTAGTACACTTGTTATTAGTGAGAATATACTTATTTTAAGGTATTTTGTGAACTACTAGTACACTTATTAGTGAGAATATATTTAGTATAAGGTATTTTGTGAACTACTAGTACACTTATTAGTGAGAATATATTTAGTATAAGGTATTTTGTGAACTACTAGTACACTTATTAGTGAGAATATACTAATTTTAAGGAATTTTGTGAACTACTAGTACACTTGTTATTAGTGAGAATATATTTATTATAAGGTATTTTGTGAACTACTAGTACACTTAATATTAGTGAGAATGTACTAATTTTAAGGAATTTTGTGAACTACTAGTACACTTATTAGTGAGAATATACTAATTTTAAGGAATTTTGTGAACTACTAGTACACTTGTTATTAGTGAGAATATATTTATTATAAGGTATTTTGTGAACTACTAGTACACTTAATATTAGTGAGAATGTACTAATTTTAAGGAATTTTGTGAACTACTAGTACACTTGTTATTAGTGAGAATATACTAATTTTAAGGTATTTTGTGAACTACAAGTACACTTATTAGTGAGAATATATTTATTATAAGGTATTTTGTGAACTACTAGTACACTTAATAGTGAGAATATACTAATTTTAAGGTATTTTGTGAACTACTAGTACACTTATTAGTGAGAACATACTTATTTTAAGGAATTTTGTGAACTACTAGTACACTTAATAGTGAGAATATACTAATTTTAAGGTATTTTGTGAACTACTAGTACACTTATTAGTGAGAATATACTTATTTTAAGGAATTTTGTGAACTACTAGTACACTTGTTATTAGTGAGAATATACTAATTTTAAGGTATTTTGTGAACTACTAGTACACTTATTAGTGAGAAATATACTTATTTTAAGGTATTTTGTGAACTACTAGTACACTTGTTATTAGTGAGAATATACTTATTTTAAGGTATTTTGTGAACTACTAGTACACTTATTAGTGAGAATATATTTAGTATAAGGTATTTTGTGAACTACTAGTACACTTATTAGTGAGAATATACTAATTTTAAGGAATTTTGTGAACTACTAGTACACTTGTTATTAGTGAGAATATATTTATTATAAGGTATTTTGTGAACTACTAGTACACTTAATATTAGTGAGAATGTACTAATTTTAAGGAATTTTGTGAACTACTAGTACACTTATTAGTGAGAATATACTAATTTTAAGGAATTTTGTGAACTACTAGTACACTTGTTATTAGTGAGAATATATTTATTATAAGGTATTTTGTGAACTACTAGTACACTTAATATTAGTGAGAATGTACTAATTTTAAGGAATTTTGTGAACTACTAGTACACTTGTTATTAGTGAGAATATACTAATTTTAAGGTATTTTGTGAACTACAAGTACACTTATTAGTGAGAATATATTTATTATAAGGTATTTTGTGAACTACTAGTACACTTAATAGTGAGAATATACTAATTTTAAGGTATTTTGTGAACTACTAGTACACTTATTAGTGAGAACATACTTATTTTAAGGAATTTTGTGAACTACTAGTACACTTAATAGTGAGAATATACAAATTTTAAGGTATTTTGTGAACTACTAGTACACTTGTTATTAATGAGAATATACTAATTTTAAGGTATTTTGGGGTTGATTGAGGTTAGCTGATTTAACTTGTTTTGGAAAGTTTTGACAAGCCAAATTGCCCTGTTCTATTGGTAGATAATTTTGCTTAGTTCAAATAAAATACCCCTCATTTTTGTATTTTTTCATGAGTTCATATTTTCTCTGGTTTCATTGAAAATAAAACAGCAAAGTCCGTTTGGCTGTCATCTGTTTTAATTATGAGACACAATTGTGTTAAAGTCCTGATTTTTTTTTTCATGCTTGAAGTAAGAAATTATTACTTTAAAAAAAGTAGTTTTATACTTTTGAGTGTTGATGACACAGCTCTGCAACACTTGATTTTTTAGTTTCAAGCATGTTTTACTCAATATTTTACTGTAATATCTTACTGAGATCATTTAGGACCAAAACCCTTAAAACAAGTAAAACACTAACATGAATTCTGCTTAGTGAGAAAGAATGATTTTATCAGACAGAAAATAAGCAACTATCACCCTTATTTGAGGTATATCATCTTACTTAGATGTCACTTTTTGCCTCCTCTTACCTGCCATGCGGTGAGGCAGTAAGTGCACATCAGGTGACCGCAAGGCTCAATCTTCACATCTTTGTCATTCTCTGCACAGATCTTGCATAACTGGAAGGTGGAGCCCATCTCACAGTAGAGCTCATACTGCTCCTGAGGGGGTAGAGAGAAGAGGGCGGCATCAGTTACTCGTACTCGCTACCAGCTGCCAGACAAGCCTAAAGTAGTTACCGTACCGGTTTTGTGGGACCGATGGGATTTTGCTGACAAATGTCGCTTTGACTTGACTTTTTGACCATGCGATAACAGGCTATTTGTTGTGTCCCCAAAGTTGTCCCCCATATGACGATGCAAATTCATAAAGAACATTTAAGTGGTAGAATCAGCCAATGGCATTGTCTTCCATCCATCCATCTTCTTCCGCTTATTCGAGGTCGGGTCGCGGGGGCAGCAGCCTAAGCAGGGAAGCCCAGACTTCCCTCTCCCAAGCCACTTGGTCCAACTCCTCCCGGGGGATTCCGAGGCGTTCCCAGGTCAGACGGTAGACATAGTCTCTCCAACGTGTCCTGGGTCTTCCCAGTGGCCTCCTACCGGTCGGACGTGCCCTAAACATCTCCCTAGGGGAGGCCATCGGGTGGCATCCTGACCAAAAGCCCACACCACCTAATCTGGCTCCTCTCCATGTGGAGGAGCAGCAGCTTTACTTTGATCTCCTCCTGGATGACAGAGCTTCTGACCCTATCTCTAAGGGAGAGACCCGCCACCCGGCGGAGGAAACTCATTTACCTGTGATCTTGTCCTTTCGGTCATAACCCAAAGCTCATTAACATAGGTGAGGATGGGAACGTAGATCGACCGCTAAATTGAGAGCTTTCCTTCTTCCCCACAACGGATCGATACAGCGTCCGCATTACTGAAGACGCCGCACCGTCGATCTCACCATTCACTCTTTCCTCACTCTTGAACAAGACTCCGAGGTACTTGAACTCCTCCACTTGGGGCAGGGTCTCCTCCCCAACCCGGAGATGGCACTCCACCCTTTTCCGGGCGAGAACCATGGACTCGGACTTGAAGGTGCTGACACTCGGCTACGAACCGATCCAGTGAGATCTGAAGATCCTGGCCAGATGAAGCCATCCGTACCACATCCACTGCAAAAAGCAGAGACCTAATCCTGCAGCCACCAAACCAGATCCCCTCAACACCTTAACTGTGCCTAGAAATTCTGTCCATAAAAGTTAAGAACAGAATGGGTGACAAAGGGCAGCCTTGGCGGAGTCCAACCCTCACCGGAAACGGGTCAGACTTACCGCCGGCGATGCGGACCAAGCTCTGACACTGATCATACAGGGAGCGGACTGCCACAATCAGACAGTCCGATACCCCGTACTCCATGGGTGTCAAACTCTGGCCCGCAGGCCAAATTTGGCCCACCGTGTGATTTAATTTGGCCCTTGAGGCAATATCAAATTATATTATAACACCGCATTCACTGCTAATACTCATACTTACCAACCCTCCCGATTTTCCCGGGAGACTCCCGAATTTCAGTGCCCTTGCCGAAAATCACCCGGGGCAACCATTCTCCCGATTTTCTCTCGATTTCCACCCAAACAACATCATTGGGGACATGCCTTAAAGGCACTGCATTCAACGTCCTCTACAACCTGTCGTCCCGTCCGCTTTTTCTCCATGCAAACATTGTATGGCCCAGTCACATACTATATGCGGACTTTACACACAAACAAGTGAATGCAACGTATACTTGGTCAACCGCTATACACGTCACACTTAGGGTGTCCGTATAAACAACTTTAACACTGCTACAAATATGCGCCACACTGTGAACCCACACCAAACAAGAATGACGACCACATTTAGGGAGAACATCCGCACTGTAACCCAGCATAAACACAACAGAACAAATACCCAGAACCCCTTGCAGCACTAACTCTTTCGGGATGCTACAATATTTGAAAATCGATTTTGCATGTCACTATAAAGTTATACAAGCCTTGCTTGTTCAATATTCAATGCAACACTTGTTTGGGTCCCTATTAAAAGGTTCATTTGTTCAACCTTGGCCCGCGGCTTTGTTCCGTTTAAAATTTTGGCCCACTCTGTATTTGGGTTTGACACCCCTGCCGTACTCGCTGAGCACTCCCCACAGGACTTCCGTCGAATGCCTTCTCCAAGTCCACAAAGCACATATAGACTGGTTGGGCAAACTCCCATGCACCCTCAAGGACCCTGCCGAGAGTATAGAGCTGGTCCACAGTTCCACGACCAGGACGGGAACCACACTGTTCCTCCAGAGTCCGAGGTTGGACTATCCGGCGTAGCCTCCTCTCCAGTACACCTGAATAGACCTTACCGGGAAGGCTGAGGAGTCTCACTGTCTTAATCTTGTATTTCACCTGTGCCTAACAAACTGTAATTCACATGTAATCCCGTCAAGATCTCACGTTTGATGGCAATAACAATTTATATTGTAGTTTAAATTTTCATCTCGTTCATTTCAACATCTTCCTGACAGGACACTTTGTCTTTTTTTTCATTTTTTTTTTTCAAACATACCGACTGTGCGTGCATCCACAAAACCAGCCACACTACATCACACATGTCTGCTGCGCCCACCTGAGTGACTTTGATGTGGTCTTGAGGGGAAGGTTCGCAAAGTCCTGTCAGGTCTGGATTTTGAGGTCGGCCATCAGGGAATAAATAGCTGAAGACAAATAGGCACAAAGTTGAAGCATTACAAGTACACAGAGGTGGGTAGTAACGCGCTACCTTTACTCCGTTACATCTACTTGAGTAACTTTTGGGATAAATTGTACTTCTAAGAGTAGTTTTTATGCAACATCCTTTTACTTTTACTTGAGTATATTTATAGAGAAGAAACGCTACTTTTACTCCGCTCCATTCATGTACATTCAGCTCGTTACTCGCTACTTTTTTTTATCGATCTATTAATGTTTGTTTTGGTTTTTCAAAGTAGGAACTACGCATGCTTTCGTTTCACCAATCAAATGCAGTCACTGGTGACGTTGGACCAATCAAACAAAACAAGGCGGTCACGTGACCGTCACACGTCGAATCAGACTTAAAAAAGTTGAAAAACTTATCGGGGTGTTACCATTTAGTGGTCAATTGTTCGAAATATGTACTGTACTGTGCAATCTACTAATAAAAGTGTCAATCAATCAATCAAAAGTGTAAAGGAAAAAAGACACTTTTTATTTCAACGGTACTTCCCGGTAAAAGCCTAAAGACTGATCGCACAGTTCCTGTCTTCACAATAAAAGCGCCGCTCCATCGCGCCTGCGCTAACAAAATAAGAGTCTCCGAAAGCCAGCACTAACAAACTAGCAAGCTACGGAGTTTGCCGCCAATGTATTTCTTGTAAAGTGTATAAAAACGAATATGGAAGCTGGACAAATAAGATGCCAAAAACCAACGACTTTCATGTGGTACTAGACAGAAAGGAAGAACTTTTTTTTCTCCTCCATTTGAAAACGTGGACATTATCAGCACTATACTGTCTGATTCCAATCAATGCAAGTCTTCAGAATCAGGTAATACACCAACTTATATTCTTGTCTTCATGAAAGATAGGAATCTATGTGTTAAGAATGCATGTATATTCATTAAAACACCTTTAACATGTAACAAAAACAGCAAAATAAATAAATATAAATTATATATATATCCATCCATCCATTTCCTACCGCTTATTCCTTTTTGAGGTCGCGGGGGGCGCTATCAGCTACAATCGGGCCGAAGGCGGTGTACACCCTGGACATATTAATATATATGATATGTGTGTGTATGTATATATGAGGTAGATCACCTCGACTTGGTCATTTATTAAATAATTGATTGACCTTGAAAAACTTATTGGGGTGTTACCATTTAGTGGTCAATTGTACGGAATATGTACTGTACTGTGCAATCTACTAATACAAGTTTCAATCAATCAATCAATGAATGCCTACTGAGCCTATGGTGCTGTTAAGTTATTGTGGCTCAATTTGCCTTTTTATATTTTAATGTATTATTATTTAACATATATTATTGTTTTAGTTGCTTAAGAGATATTCCTGGCTCTGAATTTGCTCATTGCTATTTTTATGTTTTTGTGCATTATTTGTTGCCGTAATCAGGTTACTCATCAGTTATTCAGTACTTGAGTAGTTTTTTCCCAACATACTTTTTACTTTTACTCAAGTAAATATTTGGGTGACTACTCCTTACTTTTACTTGAGTAATAAATCTCTAAATTAACAGTACTCTTACTTGAGTACAGTTTTTGGCTACTCTACCCACCTCTGGACAGGACACATCAAAGAAACCATTATACTGCATGTAGTATCTAAATACAAATCTAATTTAACAAATAGTTTTGAGTAGAAATGTACGATAATGGCTTTTTTGCCAATATCCAATATTGTCGAACTCTTAATTACCGATTTAGATATCAACCGATACCGATATATACGGTCGTGGAATGAACACATTATTATGCCTCGTTTTGTTGTGATGCCCCGCTGGATGCATGAAACAATGTAAAAAGGTTTTCCAAAACAAATCAACTCAAGTTATGGAAAAAAAATGGCAACATGGTACTGCCATATTTATTATTGAAGTCACAAAGTGCATTTTTTTTTTTTTACATGCCTCAAAACAGCAGCTTAGATTTTTGGACATGCTCTGTCTATATTGAAGCGTCCCAGAAGAGTTAGTGCTGCAAGGGATTCTGGGTATTTGTTGTGTTGTGTTTATTTTGTGTCACGGTGCGGATGTTCTCCCGAAATGTGTTTGTCATTCTTGTTTGGTGTGGGTTCAGTGTGGTGCATATTTGTAACAGTGTTAAAGTTGTTTATACGGCCACCCTCAGTGTGACCTGTATGGCTGTTGACCAAGTATGCCTTGCATACTTGCACTTGTGTGTGTGTGTGTGTGTGAGAAGCCGTAGATATGTGATATTTTAAGATTTATTGGCGCTCTGTACTACCGTGTACTACTCCATACAGCGGCGTTCTAAAGAGTCATCAATTTCACTTTTTGAAACCGATACCGATAATTTCCGATATTACATTTTAAAGCATTTATCGGCCGGTAATATTCGCAGTCCAATATTATCGGACATCTGTAGTTTTGAGGCATAAATCTCATGGCTGTAGACAACAATCAATCGCACTGGTGCCTTTTTTCATTCCAATTAACCTGAAAACAGCTTCAAGCTGTATTTACTGAAGCTTGACATTTGACAAAAGGTCCTTTTCATAATATAAAACTTTAAAAGATTACACATTTCGAATAAAAAAATACAGCCACCGAAGGAGTATTTCAATGAAAATACCAAAAGTGTGAAGATGCTAACAAACAAGTGGTATCAGGTGAATTTATATTACTGTTTCCACACCTTTAAGATTCTCATGAGAACGTTATGGGTTCCTATTTGGCCGATGAGAGACCAATATAGGACTGGGCGATAAAAGGAATATACTCGATATATCGCGGGTTTGTCTCTGTCCGATATAGAAAATGACTATATGGTGATATTGGAGTATACCTTCTCACGCAGTTGCTTTTACACTACAGGCTCTTCCCACTCTTTCTCGTCTCTCCTTCTCACGGAGACATAAAACAAGCGCACCTTTTTACATACGTCACATACGTGCAACATCAAACGCCCTCGCGGAGCAGACAGGTAGCGGAATGGCTAACGTTAGCTGTGATGCTAGCGGTGAGGTGCGAGTGGTAATACGAGAGAGGGAAGGTGCCAATCTGGTAACGAAAGAAGGAAGAATTAATTCCCAAGAAAAACGGCACGGAGTCTATCGTCTGGCGATGGTTTGGCTTCAAGCGGGAAGATGTCGAACAGACAACCGTAATAAGTCAAGTATGGGACAAAAGCGTTGCTACAAAAAGTAGCTGATTTTCTAGCATCATTTGAAAAGTCACCTGCTAGAGTGGTTGAAACGCTGCATGTCAACACCCACAAAATGTCCAAGCAAACATTTCCACATCAACACGGTATGAAAAAAATAGTCAACAACAGAAGGAGATAACCTACCACATAGTGAAGGACATACACTATTTGATTTCCTATCATGCAGCTCATTTTTATTTGACACTTATTGAAATATCTTGTGTGACATCATGCACAAAAGTGCACTTTTTTGTTTTAAACTATTGTAGTGGCATTCTGTACAAAAAGTGCAATTTAATTTAGTGTTGTTTTGATATGTCATCTTAGTGACATCATGCACAAAAGTGCACTTTTTTGTTTTAAACTACTGTAGTGGCGTTCTGTACAAAAAGTGCAATTTAATTTAGTGTTGTTTTGATATGTCATCTTAGTGACATCATGCACAAAAGTGCACTTTTTTGTTTTAAACTATTGTAGTGGGGTTCTGTACAAAAAGTGCAATTTAATTTAGTGTTATTTTGATATGTCATCTTAGTGACATCATGCACAAAAGTGCACTTTTTTGTTTTAAACTATTGTAGTGGCGTTCTGTACAAAAAATGCAATTTAATTTAGTGTTGTTTAGATATGTTTCTGTTTCAGTTTATTTTCAGTCTAACAAAAACATATTCAAACATGGATCACGATTCAAAAATGAATAACATGACTGAAACAGGCAAAAAAGCTTATATGCCCAACATAAACATTTTTACATTCAATTAAGTTACCTTTTCTAATAATTATGTAATACAAAAGGAATATAGTCATTCAGATTTTTCCTTTAAGTCGCCCTTTAACAAATAATACAAACATATGTACTTACACACATGCACTTTTTTGTAAATAAACATACATACCTTCTAAATACAACATTTAACTAAACAAACATACATTTCTAGTTCACATAACTTTTTAAAATACATCGTGACATTTTCTTTTTGAAATTAAATACTGAGTCACTCATTTTTATTACTTTACCATTAGAATTCCACAAATGAACACCGAGAACAGATCAATCAATCAATGTTTACTTATATAGCCCTAAATCACTAGTGTCTCAAAGGGCTGCACAAACCACATAAACATCTACGTTTAACAACTAATCTTGCTTTTGGTAAAATAAACTTAGATTAAATCTCTTAGATTGTATTTGCTGGTCTGTAAAGAGAAGTATTTTTGAATTCCTTCTGGAAGAGTATCTATTTTTGCTTTGAACATTATCTGTGTTATTTTATAATAAACAATATCTCGAAATTTCATAAGTTTTGATTGAACAAATAATGGATGGGTCATAATATCATAATATCCTGCTTTGTTTTATTAGCCGTACAACTATTTTTTTGCAGCAAAACAATATCATTAATTATGGTTTTAAAAGTGGTTCCCCAGAGTTCTATACAGTATTTCATGTACGGAAGTATCAAAGTATAATAATAAATTGTTAACAAAGAATTATAATTAAGTAATTCTTTAGTTTTATACAAAACACCAAGTGTTTTTGATATTTTTGTTTTTATATAATGATAATTTATAGTCAATTATAACTCCCAAAAACCTTAGTATCAAAGACACGCTCAATTTATTTTAATATTTACTTCATTAGATACCTCAGTTTTGGTACCAAATATCATGAATTTAGTTTTAGCAATATTAAGTGATAATTTATTCATATCAAACCAGTTTTTAAGCACTGTCATTTCTTGTTCTATTTTTACCAAAAGTTCATTAAAAAAAATTTTCCGGAACAAAGGATGGTTGTATCATCCGCAAACATAAAAAATGTTAAGAAACTTGATGCATCACAAAAATCATTAATGAAAATTGTAAATAATTTAGGACCAATTATAGAACCCTATGTCACCTTTGTGACATCATGCACAAAAGTGCTTGTTTTAATCTTGCACTTTCCACTGCTTAATAACTGTTTAATGAATACACTTTTGGTTGTGGTTTCCCTCTCTGCATAAAAGTTTAAAAGTAGCATATATTAATGCAGAATGAAGAAGAATGTTTGAATGTAGACACATAGAAACAATCATACTGCTGTGATTATAAACGACAAATGATAAATGGGTTGTACTTGTATAGCGCTTTTCTACCTTCAAGGTACTCAAAGCGCTTTGACACTACTTCCACATTCACACACACATTCACACACTGATGGAGGGAGCTGCCATGCAAGGCGCTAACCAGCACCCATCAGGAGCAAGGGTGAAGTGTCTTGCTCAAGGACACAACGGACGTGACGAGGTTGGTACTAGGTGGGGATTGAACCAGGGACCCTCAGGTTGCGCACGCCGTCATTCAAGGCTAAGGCAAAATATCCAGATATATATGGTGTATCGTCACATGGCCTAAAAATATCCAGATATTATTAAAAGGCCGTATCGCCCAGTCCTACACGGATATACAGAATATCGTGGAAATAGGTTGTGTGTATTTTCATTCATTCTGCAAACTGGCTGTTTTGTTCCATGTGTTGTTGGAAGTGTGTCAAGGTAGAACGTTTCTGTACTCACAATCCTTCCCTGAAGCCATCTATGAGGGCCTGGAAGAGAGGTTTATTGTGAGGAATGGTCTGGAGGATGTTTCCATCTGCCGTCACGTAGCCGATGGCCCACTGGCCCAGACGGGTGCAGCTCAGTCTGAAGATGTAACTGAGGAGACACGGATGAGGAAAATAAAACACGACATGAGAAGATGCCACTGTTTTAATGAGGAAGATATAAACAGACGCAGCTATGACGCTCTCGGACGGTCTGATGACGTGTTTAAAAATATGAAGCGACGTGCCGTGAGGAGTTTTACAGTACTTGCTAGAATTGGACTAGAACGTGTTGTGTCACTGTGTCACTCGACACTAAGCGATAAAACGCTGAATGTTGTGCTACGCCAGCCAAGTCAAAGCAGTGACATTGTAGAGCACACAATCGGGACCATTGATGCTAGGGACCAGTGCTACACTGCACCGGGGCCTTCGCACGCACGCACGCACGCACGCACGCACGCACGCACGCACGCACGCGCTGAACCAATCTAGGACCAATGCCTTGCTTGTCATTGCATCTATGCAAATTACTACTTTGCATGAAAAAAAAAAAAAAGAAGTGTGCCGGGTTATTCTATTCGGCCACACACAAAATACCCGCAATAATGATATTTCATTTCAAAGACTGCTTACATTTCTGTTCTCGGTGAAATCTATTCTCTGCCTGTTTGAAAAACGGTGACAAAAAGGAAGTGAACAAACGATTTAGTGTCAACCTATTAATAAACATGTTGAGAATGAATTAACAGTAAAAGCCATGGAGAAAAATTAGGCTTCTTCCTACTCCGAGGGGGAAATTCAGCACCACAGTTCGCTCACAAACAATAAACACTTAGGTATTTTTACATATGAATGATATAAATACAGTCTATTACACAGCATTATTCACATGTGAATAATATAAATGCAGTCTATTATACAGCATTATTCACATGTGAATAATATAAATACAGTATATTATACAGCATTATTCACATGTGAATAATATAAATACAGTATATTATACAGCATTACAATATAAATATAGTCTATCATACAGCATTATTCGCATGTGAATAATATAAATAAAATCTATTATACAGCGTTAGTCACATGTGAAAACTATAAATACAGTCTATTATACAGCATTATTCACATGTGAATAGTATAAGTACAGTCTATTATACAGCATTAGAATATAAATACAGTGTATTATACAGCATTATTCACATGTGAATAATATAAATACAGTATTCTACAGCATTATTCACATGTGAATGATATAAATGCAGTTTATTATAGAGCGTTAGTCACATGTGAATACTATAAATACAGTCTATTATACAGAATCATTCACATGTGAATAATATAGTCTATTATACAGCATTATAATATAAATACAGTCTATTATACAGCATTATTCACATGTGAATAATATAAATACAGTTTACAACATTATTCACATGTGAATAATATAAATACAGTCTATTATACAGCATTATTCACATGTGAATCATAAATACAGTCTATTATACAGCAATTTTCGCATGTGAATAATATAAATACAGTTTATTATGCAGCACCATTCACATGTGAATAATATAAATGTAGTATTATACAGTATTATTCACATGTGAATAATATAAATGCAGTCTATTATACAGAATCATTCACATGTGAATAATATAAATACAGTCTATTATACAGCATTTTAATATAAATACAGTCTATTATACAGCATTATTCACATGTGATTACCATAAATACAGTCTATTATACAGCATTATAATATAAATACAATATATTATACAGCATTATAATATAAATACAGTCTATTATACAGCATTATTCACATGTAAATAATATAAATACAGTCTATTATACAGCATTATTCACATGTAAATAATATAAATACAGTCTATTATACAGTATTATTCACATGTGAAAATGTATTCCTGGTATTGTGCAGTCCTTTGAGACATTTGTGATTTAGGGCTATATAAATAAACATTGATTGACTGATTGATTGATTGGTTTTACATTTAATTAGACAAAAACTAAAGAATACTCTGAATATTCCACAGGAGGTCATAACTCAACCACTTCTCACCTGCCGGGTTTGTGAATGAACTTCTGCAGCCGCGCTTTGACTTCGTCGTAAGTGAGGAAGGCCATGTAGCCCGGATGAGTAACTGCCAAGCTGTTCCAGTTCCGCAACAGTGACGACCATGGCTACACACACACAGGAGACAGAGAGTGACAAATACGTCCACATTGCAATAATGAAAAGTACTCCAAGTTGTAATCACAACGACCAGGGTCAAAAAACAAAACAAAAAAAAAACACTCGGAAGCTCTGAGTTGAATTTGCAAGAAGCAAAATGCACCACAATTCTACCTGATCAAGTAACAGAAGAGAGTCTCTTCTGCAAGTCTCATGATGTACGTGTATACAAATTTAATGTGATGCTTATTTAAATTCTTTGCACAAAGAAAATATCAAGTACAACTTTTTTGGACACTTTAGAGAAGGGACTTTTCTCTCTTATTGTGGTGATGTAGTGCAACATCTTCTCATAAGTCAAGTTCCCTTTTCTCAGGGCCAACTCCACTCATAATGAACAGTACAAAAAAAAGCAAACATCATCCGGACTAAATACGTGCGTACAGAGACGTGTAAAGAATTTGCCGCGGCCTATCACCATCACAAAGTGCACGTCGCAGTCTGAGTGCAAAGGCGTCAGTTCCCCATTGGAGTTTTTTTTTAGACGTTTAGAGGTGAGTAATGTCCGAATAATCTATTAGCGGCCTGCAGCTTGTTTTTTCTTTGGCCCACTGCACATATTAAATAAACTAACAAAAAACAGAAAAGCAAAAGGTTGACAAGAGAGTAAAATAGGATGACGCGAATAAAGACAACATTGTCTCCCATAAGACAAACCTTACATAAAGTTTGTTGTTTTTTAAAGTACATAAATACGTATTATTGGTTTAAACCTGTTAAAAAACATTACATTATTGGATAGTAGTCAGTAGGGCGATGTATCGATATATCGAGGGTTTGTCTCTGTGCGATATAGAAAATGACTATGTTGTGTTATTTCGGAGTATACGTTCTCACGTAGTTGCTTTTAGCTGCGGGCATTACACTACAGCAGGGGTGCCCACACTTTTTCTGCAGGCGAGCTACTTTTCAATTGACCAACTCGAGGGGATCTACCTCATTTATATATATCATTTATATTTATTTATTTATGAAAGAGACATTTTTGTAAACAAGTTAAATGTGTTTAATGATAATACAAGCATGTGTAACACATATAGATGTCTTTCTTTCACGAAGACAAGAATATAAGTTGGTGTATTACCTGATTCTGATGACTTGCATTGATTGGAATCAGACAGTAATGATGATAACGCCCAGATTTTCAAATGGAGGAGAAAAAAAGTTGTCCTTTCTGTACGATACCACATGAAAGTGGTTGGTTTTTGGCATCTAATTCATCCAGCTTCCATACACTTTACAAGAAAAACATTGGCGGCAAATTCCGTAGCTTGCTTGATTGACATTCACGGCACCCGAGGGTCTTGTGAGATGACGCTGGCTGCTGCCAGTTCATTATTATGAAAAAATGACAGAGAGGAAGGCGAGAAACACTTTTTATTTCAACAGACTTTCGCGCCGTCCCTTCCGTCAAAACTCTGAAGGCCGACTACACATTTCCTATCTTCACAATAAAAGCCCTGCTTCATGCTGCATGCGCTAACAAAATAAGAGTCTCGGAAAGCTGGCGTGCACAAGTGATGTGCACGCCAGCTTTCTGAGGGATCGCTTGTGCACGCCAGTTTTCCGAGACTCTGTATTTAGTTAGCGCAGGCAGCATGAAGCAGGACTTTTATTGTGAAGATAGGAAATGTGCAGTCGGCCTTTAGAGTTTTGACGGAAGGTACGGCGCGAGAGTCTGTTGAAATAAAATAGTGTTTCTCGCCTTCCTCTCGGTCATATTTTCATAATAATGATCTTGCAGCAGCTAGCGTCATCTCACAAGACCCTCCGGTACCGTGAATGTCATTTAAGTGACGTCTTGGTGAAGATTGATGATCACTAATTTTTAGGTCTATTTTTTTTAAAAGCCTGGCTGGAGATCGACTGACACACCCCCCGCGGTCGACTGGTAGCTCGCGATCGACGTAATGGGCACCCCTGCACTACAGGCTCTTCTCACTCTTTCTTGTCTCTCCTTCTCACTGAGACATAAAACAACCGCACCTTCTTACATACGTCACATACGTATACACCCTCGCGGAGCAGATAGGTAGCGGCATGGGTAACGTTAGCTGTGGTGTGAGTGGTCATACGAGAGAAAGAAGGTGCGATCCCGGTAACAAATGAAGGAAGAATGAATTCCCAAGAAAAACAGACGGGGGGCCATCGTCTGACGGTGGTTTGGCTTCAAGCGGGAAGATGTTGAACAGACAGCCGGGTTTTGTCAAGTGTGGGGCAAAGGCGTTGCTACAAAAAGTAGCATAACTGCTAATATGTAGCATCATTTGAAAAGTAACCTGCTAGAGAATGAAGAGTGCTTGAAACTCTGCATGTCAACATCTTCGTTCGATGCCACACCGACAAAATGCCGAAGCAACCATTTCCACATCAACGCCGTATGGAAAAAATAGTCAACAGAAGGAGATAACGTCTGCATTAGCGAAGGACATACACTATTTGATTTCCTATTATGCAGCTCATTTTTATTTGACACTTATTGAAATATCTTGGGTGACATCATGCACAAAAGTGCACTTTATTTGTTTTAAACTATTGTAGTGGCGTTCTGTACAAAAAGTGCACTTTAATTGAGTGTTTTGGTATGTCATCTTATTGACATCATGCACAAAAGTGCACTCATAGCTTGTTTTAAAATGTCTCTGACAATATTGCACTTTCTGTTTTGGACATGACATGAATGTTTGTGCCACTGCTTAATAACTGTTTAATAAATACACTTTTAGTTGTGATTTCCCTCTCTGCATGAAAGTTTAAAAGTAGCATATATTAATGCAGTATGAAGAAGAATGTTTGAATGTAGACACATAGAATCATCATACTGCTGTGATTTACTGTGGTGTCCCCCAAGGATCTATTTTAGGCCCCATCCTGTTCGCTCTTTATCTCCTCCCTCTTGGAGATATTTTTAAGAAACATGGAGTGTTTTATCACTTTTATGCAAATGACTGCCAAATTTATATGCCGATTTCAAAAAGCCACGGCCCCCTTACACCCCTTCTTAACTGTCTATGTGATGTCAAGGCTTGGTTAGCCCAGAATTTTTTAATAAAGAATGAGGGAAAAACGGACATTTTAGTTTTTGGTCCAGCCCTCACTGACTTGGGACCATTGCAAAATGATGTGCGTCACTATAGACAGCGATTTTAAACTAGACAAACAAGACAATGGCGTTTTAAAATCGTGTTTTTATCACCTTCGTCTTTTAGTAAAGGTTAAACCGTTTTTATCTTTTAACCTTTTTGAACAAGTCGTGCATGCTTTTATTTCAAGTGGCCTGGACTACTGCAATGCACTTTATGCTGGCATTAGCCAAAAAGCTCTTTCCCGGTTGCAGTTAGTCCAGAACGCGGCAGCAGGAAACGCCAGCATATAATCCCAATTCTTCAGAGTTTGCACTGGCTCCCTGTTCATTTTAGAATTGATTTTAAAACATTGCTGTTTGTTTTTAAATCTTTACATGGACTGGCACCTCATTATATCTCGGACCTCATCCAAATTCCTGCGCGCGCTCTGAGGTCCGAGAGCCAGCTCCAGCTCGTGGTGCCCAAGACCAGACTTAAAACCAGGGGAGACAGGGCCTTCTCTGTGGTCGGCCCTAAGGTCTGGAACACTCTGCCCCTCCATGTTCAAACTGCTTCCACAGTGGAGTGTTTTAAGTCTCGTCTTAAGACCCACTTTTATTCTTTGGCTTTTAACACTACGTGAGTTGTGTGGTCCTCTGTGTTTTTTATACACTTTGATTTTTATTTTACTGTTTTAATTGATTTTACCCTTTAAAATTGTTTTTAATCATATTTGTTTTTATATTGTTTTTATTTTATTCAGTCATTGGTGGAGCATAATATTGTTTTTAACATGGCTGTGCGGCACTTTGGAAACGTTACTGTTGTTTAAATGTGCTATATAAATAAAGTGGATTGGATTGGATTATATGCATCAAGTGTTCATTCAAGGCTGAGGCAAAATATCGAGATATTTATGGTGTATTGCGATATTGCCTAAAAATATCGAGATATTAATTACAGGCCATATCGCCCAGCCTGAGTAGTTGGTTTATTTCAATTCTTATTTTTTAATCTTTACTACTTATGTGATTCATGTTTATTCCATATTTGTTTCCACCTTAAATTGGAGTCCTTAATTTCATTATATGCAAATATAATGACAATAAAGTCCATTATATTCTATTCTTCTTCTACAATTATCAAAAGGGCCTGGATTTCTCCTTTGAGATTCCGGTTTCAGCTCGTTGGTGGAGGAAGTTAGGACATTCCTTGTTGCAGAACACACAGATATGATACCCATCAAGGACTGCTATGAAACAGACTTCTTTTAGTGTTGTGTTGATAAGCAAATGCTTGCACACACGTTATTAGCTAAAAGAGCTTTGCATATTAATCCGCCTTCTGACCTCCTTTCTTCTGCAAAACACAAGGAAAACAGCCTGCACCACACAAATGATCAACTGCAAAGCCGCATTTTTTTATTGATTATTTAATGAGTGACCACGTGATTACAGAATGTAGATATATGATTCATTTCTAATTGTCATCCTGGGCTGTTAATTACACATACCGTATTTTTCGGTCGCAGTTTCTTTCATAGTTTGGCCGGGGGTGCGACTTATACTCAGGAGTGACTTATGTGTGAAATTATTAACACATTACCGTAAAATATCAAAACATATTATTCATCTCATTCGCGGAAAACACCAAGAAAATGTCAGCAATCGTCACACACACGTCAACCAATAAGAATTTGGCGGAGGAGGGTCATGGCAGAAGTGCATTGTGGGTCATGGGATGCTAACTGCTATATGCTACTGCCGTAGCTATTAAAATGGATCATTTCATCGTTGGCGGTAACTTATAAAAACTGAGAAGGGGTGAGCAAAAATGGCAGCGAAAAGGAAATCATGTACTGCAGATTACAAGCTGGACGTAGTGAAATATGCGGCAGAAAACCACAAGAGGAAGCGGCGCATACCTTTGGAGTTGGCAGAGTAAAGATGTACAACATGTTTGGATGTATTCATTCATGTCAAACGTTCATTAAATGTTTTATTGCCTGACAAAAAGTGATTAGACGTAATATTTTGATATTTACACATCCCATATTTACACACGCATATTCTACTAAAATAGCCTTTTGAGCATTACATGTATCAAAATCTACCGTATTTTTCGGACTATAAGTCGCAGTTTTTTCATAGTTTGGCCAGGGGTGCGACTTATACTCAAGAGCGACTTATGTGTGAAATTATTAACACATTACCGTAAAATATCAAATAATATTATTCATCTCATTCCCGTAAGAGACTAGACGTATAAGATTTCATGGGATTTATGGATTAGGAGTGACAGATTGTTTGGTAAAGGTATAGCAAGTTCTATATGTTATAGTTATTTGAATGACTCTTACCATAATATGTTAGGTTAAAGGCCTACTGAAAGCCACTACTACCCACCACGCAGTCTGATAGTTTATATATCAATGATGAAATATTAAAGGGGAACATTATCAGCAGACCTATGTAAGCGTCAATATATACCTTGATGTTGCAGAAAAAAGACCATGTATTTTTTTAACCGATTTCCGAACTCTAAATGGGTGAATTTTGGCAAATTAAACGCCTTTCTGTTTATTGGTCTTTTAGCGATGACGTCACCGAGGTAACACAGCCGCCATATTCATTTTCACGTTACAAACACCGGGTCTCAGCTCTGTTATTTTCCGTTTTTTCGACTATTTTTTCGGAACCTTTGAGACATCATGCCTCGTCGGTGTGTTGTCGGAGGGTGTAACAACACTAACAGGGAGGGATTCAAGTTGCACCACTGGCAAGAAATCTGCCGCCAGACCCCCATTGAATGTACCAGAGTGTCTTCACATTTGACCGGCGATGCTAAGACAGACATGACACAGAGATGTATGGATAACCTGCAGATGCATTTGCAACGATTAAGTCAACGAAATCACAAAGGTGAGTTTTGTTGATGTGGTTGACTTATGTGCTAATCAGACATATTTGGTCGCGGCATGACTGCCAGCTAATCGATGCTAACATGCTACGCTAATCGATGCTAACATGCTATTTACGCTAGCTGTATGTACATTTGAAACTAGATACCCACATTTAATGCGAAACAAACACTTACCAATCGACGGATTTAAGTTGCTACAGTGTCACAAGATGCGAAAGTCCTGATCGTTTGGTCCGCACATTTTACCGGCGATGCTAATAAGGCAGCCAAGCTATGGGCCACTTCATTAGGTACACCCACGCTATGGCCGAATAGCGTCAATTTCTTCTTCAATTTCGTTTTCGCTATCTGCCTCCATACTCCGACCATCTGTTTCAATACATGCGTAATCTTTTGAAACGCTTAAGCCGCTGAAATCAGAGTCTGAATCCGGGCTAATGTCTATATCTTGCTGTGGTAACCGCCATGTTTGTTTGTATTGGCAGCACTGTATGACGTCACAGGGAAATGGATAGTGGTTTCGAAGATAGCGAAAATAAGACACTTTAAAGCTTTATTTAGGGATATTCCGGGACCGGTAAAATTTTGAAAAAAACTTCAAAAAATACAACAAGCCACTGGGAACTGATTTTTATTGTTTTTAACACTTTTGAAATTGTGATAATGTTCCCCTTTAACATTGCAACACATGCCAATACAGCCTTTTTAGTTTACTAAATTGCAATTTTAAATTCCCTGGGAGTTTCGTCTTGGAAACGTCGTGTAATGATGACGTGTACGCAAGACGTCATGCGTTTTTAGGAAATATGAGCGCTACGCACACACACACAGCTAAAAGTCGTCTGTTTTAACGGCATAATTACACAGTATTTTGGACATCTGTGTTGCTGAATCTTTTGTAATTTGTTCAATTAATATTGGAGAAGTCACAGTAGAAAGATGGAGTTGGGAAGCTTTAGCCTTTAGCCACACAAACACACTGTGATTCCTTGTTTAAAATTCCCGGAGGTGAAAATTTACTATGGATCAGAGCGCAGTCAAGCAAACATGAATCCAGACCAAATGTCAACCAGCAGGTTTCGGTGAGAAAATTGTGGTTAAAAAGTCGTTTCTTACCGGAGAAAAGCTGAGCTTGGGCGGTCCATGAAGCTGGCGTCGACTTCCCTGAGACATTGGCGTCAAGACACCCGTGGACGTACACCTCCGACTCTCAGGTACTATTTAACTCACTAAAACACTAGCAACTCAATAGAAAGATAAGGGATTTCCCAGAATTATCCTTGTAAATGTGTTTAAAAACATCGGAATACGTCCCAATGCAATTGCGTTTTTTTTTTCTAGTTCGTCGCTATCAATATCCTCATTCACAAATCTTTCATCCTCGCTCAAATTAATGGGGAAATTGTCGTTTTCTCGGTCCGAATAGCACTTTTTGTTGGAGGCTCCCATTAAAAACAATGTGAATATGTGAGGAGCCCCCACACGTGTGATGTCATCGTCTGCGACTTCCGGTAGAGGCAGGGCTTTTCTCTTAACACCGAAAGTTGCAAACTTTATCGTGGATGTTCTCTACTAAATCCTTTCAGCAAAAATATGTCAATATCGCAAAATGATCAAGTATGACACATAAAATGGACCTACTATCCCCGTTTAAATAAGAAAATCTCATTTCAGTAGGCCTTTAACATAGCAGGCACCTTCTCAGTTGGTTATTTATGCCTCATATAACGTACACTTACTCACTATTCCTTATTTATTTTAAATTGCCTTTCAAATGTCTATTCTTGGTGTTGGAATTTGTCAAATAAATTTCCCCCAAAAATGCGACCTATACTCCAGTGTGACGTATATATGTTTTTTTCCTTCTTTATTATGCATTTTCGGCCGGTGCGGCGTGTACTCCGGAGCGACTTATAATTAGAAAAATACGGTAACAGGAATGTCGATGAGGTAAACAATACTCAATGTGGACAAGTCAGCTGTGGGGTTATTAGTCTGAGTGTGCAGTTTAGAGTACCTGGAAAAGCCTGGTGAAGATGTCAAACTCAAAGACGGAGATGTAGTCGTTACAGGTGAGGTCGATGGTGGACTTGAGGGCCATGGCCTCCAGGCCCGAGCTGATGGGATGGAATTCGTGGAGGGACTGACGAAACACTTTCCAAGGCACAATGGTCCTTGTGAACAAAAGGACAACAATGTCAAATGTCACTTAGGAGTTTCACAATCACTACAGCAAAGGCTTCATTATGCTTGCCCCCCCCCCCCCCCCCCCCCCCGAGAAACTACAGGGGACCTGGACATGACCCATTAATGGCCACACAAACATCTTCAGCTCCAACACTGCAGAAAACTGACAAGTCATTCCATTATAAATATGATCGTATGATACAACAATAATGATCAAACAAAACAACTATAAAAGAAACCAATGTTTCACATTGTTTAGTTTCAGTTCAACAATCGGGATTGCCTGGGTCGCAATTGTTCACTAATACAACTACTACTTCAATCACCATTGTTCACTACTCCTACTACTACATTACTTCAATTACCATTGTTCACTACTCCTACTACTACATTACTTCAATCACCATTGTTCACTACTCCTACTATTACATTATTTCAATCACCATTGTTCACTACTACTACTACTACATTACTTCAATCACCATTGTTCACTACTACTACTACATTACTTCAATCATCGTTGTTCACTACTACAATCATTGTTCTTCACTACTACTACTACTACATTATTTTAATCATAATTGTTCACTACTACAAATACATGACTTCAATCACCATTTTTCAATACTCCTACATTACTTTAATCATCATTGTTCACTACTACTACTTCAATCACCATTGTTCACTACTCCTACTACTACATTACTTCAATCATCATTGTTCACTACTAATACTACTTCAATCACCATTGTTCACTGCTGCTTCTACTCCAGTCGCCATTGTTCACTACTCCTACTACTTCAGTCACCATTGTTCACTACTGCTCCTAGTTTAGTTGCCATTGTTCACTACTCCTACTACTTCAGTCACCATTGTTCACTACTGCTCCTAGTTTAGTTGCCATTGTTCACTACTTCTACTGCTTCATTTGCCATTGTTCACGATTACTACTCCTATTTAAGTGGCTATTCTTCACTATTGCTTCAGTCGCCATTGTTTACTTCTCCTACTACTTCAGTTGCCATTCTTCACTACTCCTAGTACTTAACTACTCCTACTACTTCAATCACCATTGTTCACTACTTCTACAACTTCAGTCGACATTGTTCACTACTCCTACTACTTCAGTCGCCATTGTTCACTACTCCTACAACTTCAGTCGCCATTGTTCACTACTCAAACTACTTCAGTCACCATTGTTCACTACTCCTACAACTTCACTACTCCTACTACTTCAGTTGTTATTGTTCACTACTCCTACAACTTCTATCGCCATTGTTCACTACTCCTACAACTTCAGTCGCCATTGTTCACTACTCCTACTACTTCAGTCGCCATTGTTCACTACTCCTACAACTTCAGTCGCCATTGTTCACTACTCCTACAACTTTAGTCGCCATTGTTCACAACTCCTACAACTTCAGTCGCCATTGTTCACTACTCCTAGTACTTAACTACTCCTACTACTTCAATCACCATTGTTCACTACTCCTACAACTTCAGTCGACATTGTTCACTACTCCTACTATTTCAGTTGCCATTGTTCACTACTCCTACTACTTCAGTCGTCATTGTTCACTACTCCTACTACTTCAGTCGTCATTGTTCACTACTCCTACAACTTCAGTCGCCATTGTTCACTACTCAAACTACTTCAGTCACCATTGTTCACTACTCCAACAACTTCACTACTCCTACTACTTCAGTTATTATTGTTCACTACTCCTACAACTTCTATCGCCATTGTTCACTACTCCTACTACTTCAGTCGCCATTGTTCACTACTCCTACAACTTCAGTCACCATTGTTCACTACTCCTACTGCTTCAGTCGCCATTGTTCACTTCTCCTACAGCTTCAGTCGCCATTGTTCACTACTCCTACTACTTCAGTCACCATTGTTCACTACTCCTACAACTTCACTACTCCTACTACTTCAGTTGTTATTGTGCACTACTCCTACAACTTCTATCGCCATTGTTCACTACTCTTACAACTTCTATCGCCATTGTTCACTACTCCTACTACTTCAGTCGCCATTGTTCACTATTCCTACAACTTCAGTCGCCATTGTTCACTACTCCTACTGCTTCAGTCGTCATTGTTCACTTCTCCTACAAATTCAGTCGCCATTGTTCATTACTCCTACAACTTCAGTCGCCATTGTTCACTACTCTTACAACTTCAGTCGCCATTGTTCACTACTCTTACAACTTCAGTCGCCATTGTTCACTACTCAAACTACTTCAGTCACCATTGTTCACTACTCCTACAACTTCACTACTCCTACTACTTCAGTTGTTATTGTTCACTACTCCTACAACTTCTATCGCCATTTTTCACTACTCCTACAACTTCAGTCGCCATTGTTCACTACTCCTACTACTTCAGTCGCCATTGTTCACTACTCCTACAACTTCAGTCGCCATTGTTCACTACTCCTACTGCTTCAGTCGTCATTGTTCACTTCTCCTACAACTTCAGTCGCCATTGTTCACTACTCCTACTACTTCAGTCACCATTGTTCACTACTCCTACAACTTCACTACTCCTACTACTTCAGTTGTTATTGTGCACTACTCCTACAACTTCTATCGCCATTGTTCACTACTCTTACAACTTCTATCGCCATTGTTCACTACTCCTACTGCTTCAGTCGCCATTGTTCACTATTCCTACAGCTTCAGTCGCCATTGTTCACTACTCCTACTGCTTCAGTCGTCATTGCTCACTTCTACAACTTCAGTCGCCATTGTTAATTACTCCTACAACTTCAGTCGCCATTGTTCACTACTCTTACAACTTCAATCGCCATTGTTCACTACTCCTACAACTTCAGTCGCCATTGTTCACTACTCCTACAACTTCAGTCGCCATTGTTCACTACTCCTACTACTTCAGTCACCATTGTTCACTACTCCTACAACTTCACTACTCCTACTACTTCAGTTGTTATTGTGCACTACTCCTACAACTTCTATCGCCATTGTTCACTACTCTTACAACTTCTATCGCCATTGTTCACTACTCCTACAACTTCTATCGCCATTGTTCACTACTCCTACTGCTTCAGTCGTCATTGTTCACTTCTCCTACAACTTCAGTCGCCATTGTTCATTACTCCTACAACTTCAGTCGCCATTGTTCACTACTCTTACAACTTCAGTCGCCATTGTTCACTACTCCTACAACTTCAGTCGCCATTGTTCACTACTCCTACTACTTCAGTCACCATTGTTCACTACTCCCACAACTTCAGTCGCCATTGTTCACTACTCCCACAACTTCAATCACCATTGTTCACTACCGCTACTTCAGTCGCTATTGTTTACTACAAATACTACTTTAATCGTCATTGTTTACAACAAAAACTATTTCAGTCGAGTTTGTTCATAACAAATACTACTTATGTCGCTATTGTTCACCACAAATACTACTTTGTTATTTTTCACCACTACTTCTTCAGTCAACCTTTTTCACCACGACTACTACTAGTCACCATCCTTCACCACTACTACTACGACGACTACGACTACTACTACAGTCACTATCGTTCACCACTACTACTTATTCAGTCGCCATTGTTTACTACACTACTACTACGAACCAATTGCAACACATCTAATGCAGCTTCTCCATAATTTCATGGATAAATGTCCAGACGTCTGTGGCTGCATGCCACGGAGGAAGGCTGCGGCTTGTGTGATGCAGTCGGGGTGACTCGTCAGATTGGCTAGGTGGTAGGACAAGCTTCTTCTCTTTTGCACTAACTTTTTAAGTTGTTGGATGGCGGGACTTTTTTTTTTAATTCTATCTAAACTATCAACTAAGCTCAAATTATGTTCGCAACCTCAAACATAACAAAAAACAAGATATCTGAAAAGTCTCGTACGTTGGGGTTCCACTGTAGTCCCAAAACGGCAAAATGACACTTGGGTGAAACCTGTCAAGTAATACAACATCGAAAACATTTCTCACTTGTCCCCGAAGGCACGCCTCCAGAATTCTGCCGCGTCCGCTTTGGTTATGCGGAAGTTGTCACCCTGAAACAGACCGTTGGGGAAGATGGCCTTCAGCTCGGCCAGCATGTGGCTGAAGATCAGTGACAGCTTGGTGAGGTTCCGCCTGTGAAAGCCCAAAAAGAAGAACTGTGAAGCACTGCGGTCCAAGCACTATTGCACATTGTGTAACGTGTGAATTGTTTTTGGTTTTTTTGCTACCTAATAGGTCAACTACAACAGCAGCATTATCCGGTTTTCTGTCCATTGCTCTCTCGCAGGCTAACTTGTAATTTGGGCTGGGCGATATATTGAATATACTGGATATATCGCGGGTTTGTCTCTGTGCGATATAGAAAATGACTATATGGTGATATTGGAGTATACGTTCTCACGCAGTTGCTTTTAGCTGCGGGCATTACACTACAGGCTCTTCTCACTCTCTTGTCTCTCCTTCTCACAGAGACATAAAACAAGCGCACCTTCTTACATACGTCACATACGTATACGCAGAGAGGTATGGGCAGAGCAGCATGGGTAACGATAGCTGTGGTGCGAGTGGTAATACGAGAGAGAGAAGGTGCGAATCTGGTAACAAATGAAGGAAGTGAATTGAACTATATTTATACAGCACTTTTCTCTAGTGACTCAAAGCGCTTTACATAGTGAAACCCAATATCTAAGTTAAAATTTTTCCATACCAGTGTGGGTGGCACTGGGAGCAGGCGGGTAAAGTGTCTTGCCCAAGAACACAACGGCAGTGACTAGGTTGGCAGAAGCGGGGATTGAACCTGGAACCCTCAAGTTGCTGGCACGGCCACTCTACCAACCGAGCTATACCGCCCATTCCCAAGAAAAACAGCAGGGGGTCCATTGTTTTCATAACATGGTCACTACTGCCTACTTTGTCTTGTTATATTCTTATTTTACTGTTATTCCCATTGTTTTTATTCTTTTTGTAATATTTCTCTATTTTGTTTCCTTTTAAACCCCCATTATTTACTTTTTACTTTTTTCTTTAAATTGATCTCAACTCTGTACACTGCTGCTGGAATTTTAATTTTCCCGAAGGAACTCTCCTGAAGGAATCAATAAAGTACTATCTATCTATCTCTATCTATCTATCTTGTCTGGCAGTGGTTTGGCTTCAAGCGGGAAGATGTTGAACAGACAACAGTAATAGGTCAAGTATGAGGCAAAAGCGTTGCTACAAAAGCAGCATTACTGCTAATGTGTAGCATCATTTGAAAAGTCACCCGCTAGAGTGAAGAGTGCTTGAAACTCCGCATGTCAACATCTCCATTCGGTGCCCTAGTGTGTGAATGTGAGTGTGAATGTTGTCTGTCTATCTGTGGTGGCCCTGCGATGAGGTGGCGACTTGTCCAGGGTTTACCCTGCCTTCCGCCCGATTGTAGCTGAGATAGGCGCCAGCGCCCCCCGCGACCCCGAAAGGGAATAAGCGGTAGAAAATGGATGGATGGATGGACCATCAAAATGCTAAAGCAACCATTTCCAGATCAACACCGTCTGAAAAAAATAGTCAACAACAGAAGGAGATAACGTCCGCAGGAACCTACCACATAGTGAAGGACATACACTATTTGATTTCCTATTATGCACCTCATTTTTATTTGACGCTTATTGATATATCTTGTGTGACAAAAGTGCACTTTTACTTGTTTTAAACTATTGTAGTGGCGTTCAGTACAAAAAGTGCACTTTAATTTAGTGTTGTTTAGATATGTCATCTCAGTGACATCATGCACAAAAGTGCACTCACAGCTTTTAGTTTTAAAATGTCTGACAATCTTGCACTTTCTGTGCAAATGACATGAATGTTTGTGCCACTGCTTAATAACTGTTTAATAAATACACTTTTAGTTGTGATTTCCCTCTCTGCATGAAAGTTTATAAGTAGCATATATTAATGCAGTATGAAGAAGAATGTTTTAATGTAGACACATAGAATCATCATACTGCTGTGATTATATGTGTCAAGTGTTCATTCAAAGCCAAGGCAAAATATCCAGATATATTTGGTGTAACGTCACCTGGCCTAAAAATATCCAGATATTAAAAAAAGGCCATATCGCCCAGCATTTTGGTGACAAAAAGGAGGCCACGACTAAACACAAGACAATTGTGCGGGGGTATTGGGCAGGAGCGTCGCCAGACATATTTCACTGGGGCACGTGCCCCACTGTTGATCTGCAGTGCCCCAGTAAAAATATCACCAATTAAAAAAAAAACGCTTCAGAGTTTTAAGTCTACATAACATAGACAACAGCGCACATACTACTTAGTACGGTAATTGATTGTTACTGTATTCACCCCACGAAACAATGAGCACATGGCTACTTAATATGGTAATTTATTCACGTGTGGATCGAGACTTCCGTTGAGAGAGAGAGAGAGGGGGGGGGGGGGGATTCGAATCACTGCGTGAGGTAGGTAACATTAGCCAACAACAATTTGTTAATTACAATATTTTGATTTTGATTTGACTCAAACTGTAACTCCTAGATGGATTTAAGAAAGTTATTCGCCCGCAGCAGAGAAGAAGCAGCAGGAATGAGAGATGTAAGTGAAGTCCTAGCTAGCTAGGCAACATCATTGTCTTAAATTGATGCTAAGTTAGCTAACTTTATTCCTTGTATCAAGACAAACATATTCATTTGCTGTACGAGCTGTCGGGGGAATTTCCAAAGAACATGAAACAGAATGTTGGTTATTGTCTGCTGGTTCTCCATCAATGATGATTTGGAGTCAGCATGTGTGAGTTGAGTGCTTCTCAAATGGTTTATCTTCAGGAAGAAAACATTTTTTCCATATCATCAAGCCGTGAGCCAAATTTTTAAATCATTCAAGATTATTTCACAGAAAAACAGCACAGTAGACTTGTCTTGTTAATCGGTGTGACTTTGACTAAAATAATCTTGCTTTGTCACCAGAAAAATGGCTACAGCTAAAGCATCTGGTTTTGTTTCCAGAAAAAATAGTAACATTTCTGTATTTGTTTTCAGAAAGATGGCTAAAAATATCGGGTTTTGTTGCCCCATTTAGATTTGTTTTTAATATATTTCCATGTCTGTCCTGAGTCCTCCTCCAACTTGTTAGTCGGTTTGCCTTTTGCTAAAATACTCACTAATAGTCGCTAGAAAAAAGGCTAAAATAATCTAGTTTTGTTGCCACAATTTGATTCTTTTCTCCCTAAACTTTTGTTTTTTTTCATGCACACATCTGACTGAAAATGACACACAATCCACTTTTATGTCACGAGCCAGCAGTTGGGAACCACTGGTCAACTGTATAACAGTTACTGTAATATTTCCATGTCTGTCCAGAGTGATTGACCACTTTGCAAAAATGAAAACGAGACGTCACAGTTTACTTCTCAGAAAATGATTCCCTAAACAGACACACAACAGTTGTTCATTTATTCTACTACTGTGGCTTTATTGTTTTGTGTATATTTTATAGTTTTGTGTATCTGAAATAGGATTAGCCAAGTTGCCATAAATGGAGATTAAATAATATAAAAGAACCCAGAGATGTAGGGGTGCTTTAATTTTTGTTTTACTTTTGTAGATATTAAATTTGCAGATGATTACTGCAATATATATTTCAAAAAGGTTCATTGCTCTTCCTTTTTGCTTTTACCAGTAGCAGTTTAGAAGTCTGGAGTAAAAAAGTGCACAAGTAGGTCAAATGCATTAGTTAATTCCAAGTGGTTCATCAAAGATCCATACAACATAATCTGATATGATTTCATAGTTTAAAGCACTATTTATGTATTTTTTATGATAAATAAGTGCTAAAAATGTTTTTGCTTGCGCGCTTTGCATGCTCACATGAATTATTTGTGCCCCAGGTGTGCCCCAGTACAGTATTAGGTCTAGTGACGCCCCTGGTATTGGGCAGTGCAAATTGACATGCACCAGAGCAACGGTAATAAAAAAGCACCGCTACGCCGCACACAACGCTAAATGTACCCTAAGGAAGAAAGCGGAGCGTTGTAGAGAGAGAATAGTGCCTGAGGCTGGCTGATGAAGATTAGTGCACAACTGTGTACCAACTGACTGTGTCGGAAGGAGCTCTATAAGTAAACGGGCAAGAAAATCTGAAGAGTGCTTAAAAGCAGCTATTTTGATCATCTTAGCAGAGCTGACTGTTTAAAAGGCGCTCTTTCCCCCCTCACGCCACTGTGTGTTTTTGAAGGTAGGCTGGCATCTAAACTGTGGAAATCACAAAATCTGGCCATATCTCCCAGATTAGGGCTGGGAGATATGGCATTTTATTAATATCTGGATATTTTTAGGCCATACACCATATATATCTGGATATTTTGCCTTAGCCTTGAATGAACACTTGATGCATATAATCACAGCAGTATGATGATTCTATGTGTCTACATCAGGGGTGCCCACACTTTTTCTGCAGGCGAGCTACTACTTTTCAATTGACCAACTCGAGGGGATCTACCTCATTTATATATATCATTTATATTTATTTATTTATGAAAGAGACATTTTTGTAAACAAGTTAAATGTGTTTAATGATAATACAAGCATGTGTAACACATATAGATGTCTTTCTTTCACAAAGACAAGAATATAAGTTGGTGTATTACCTGATTCTGATGACTTGCATTGATTGGAATCAGACAGTAATGAATGATAACGCCCACATTTTCAAATGGAGGAGAAAAAAAGTTGTCCTTTCTGTACGATACCGCATGAAAGTGGTTGGTTTTTGGCATCTAATTCATCCAGCTTCCATACACTTTACAAGAAAAACATTGGCGGCAAATTCCGTAGCTTGCTTGATTGACATTCACGGCACCCGAGGGTCTTGTGAGATGACACTGGCTGCTGCCAGTTCATTATTATGAAAAAATGACAGAGAGGAAGGCGAGAAACACTTTTTATTTCAACAGACTTTCGCGCCGTCCCTTCAGTCAAAACTCTAAAGGCCGATTGCACATTTCCTATCTTCACAATAAAAGCCCTGCTTCATGCTGCCTGCGCTAACAAAATAAGAGTCTCGGAAAGCTGGCGTGCACATCACTTGTGCACGCCAGCTTTCTGAGGGATCGCTTGTGCACGCCAGTTTTCCGAGACTCTGTATTTAGTTAGCGCAGGCAGCATGAAGCAGGGCTTTGATTGTGAAGATAGGAAATGTGCAGTCGGCCTTTAGAGTTTTGACGGAAGGTACGGCGCGAGAGTCTGTTGAAATAAAGTGTTTCTCGCCTTCCTCTCTGTCATATTTTAATAATAATGATCTTGCAGCAGCCAGCGTCATCTCACAAGACCCTCCGGTACCGTGAATGTCATTTAAGTGACGTCTTGGTGAAGATTGATTGATGATCACTAATTTTTAGGTCTATCCATCCATCCATCCATTTTCTACCGCTTATTCCTATTTTTTTTTAAAGCCTGGCTGGAGATCGACTGACACACCCCCCGTGGTCGACTGGTAGCTCGCGATCGACATAATGGGCACCCCTGGTCTACATTAAAACATTCTTCTTCATACTGCATTAATATATGCTACTTTTAAACTTTCAAGCAGAGAGGGAAATCACAACCAAAAGTGTATTTATTAAACAGTTATTAAACAGTGGCACAAACATTCATGGCATTTCCAATACAGAAAGTGCAAGATTGTCAGAGACATTTTAAAATAAGCTAGGAGTGCACTTTTGTGCATGATGTCACGAAGATGACATATCAAAACAACACTAAATTAAAGTGCACTTTTTGTACAGAACGCCACTACAATAGTTTAAAACAAATAAAGTGCACTTTTGTGCATGATGTCGCACAAAATATTTTAATAAGTGTGAAATAAAAATGAGCTGCATAATTGGAAATCAAATAGTGTATGTCCTTCACTATGTGGTAGGTTCTTGCGGACGTTATCTACTTCTGTTGTTGACTATTTTTTTCATACGGTGTTGATCTGGAAATTGTTGCTTTGGCATTTTGTGGGTGTGGCACCGAACGGAGATGTTGACACGCAGAGTTTCAAGCACTCTTCATTCTCTAGCGCATGGGCCCGCCGTGTGATTTTATTTGGCCCTTGAGGCAATATCAATTTAACATTAGAGCTGGCCCGCCGATATCATACAGCGATGGTGCCGCTGTAACACCGCATTCACCGCTAATACTCGTATTTGCCAACCCTCCCAATTTTCCCGGGAGACTCCCAAAGTTCAGTGCCCCTCCCGAAAATCAACCATCCTCCCGAATTTCTACCAAATTCCACCCGGACAACAATATTGGGGTCGTGCCTTTAAGGCACTCCCTTTAGCATTGCCTACAACCTGTCATCACGTCTGCTTTTCTTCCGTACAAACAGCGTGCCAAACCCAGTCACATTAACATTTGCAGCTTTTAAAACACACACAAGTGAATGCAAAGCATATTTGGTCAACAGCCATACAGGTCACACTGAGGGTGGCCGTATAAAAACAACTTTAACACGGTTACAAATATGCGCCACACTGTGCACCCACACCAAACAAGAATGACAAACACATTTCGGGAGAACAAATTGTATTTAATATACCATTGATGATTTTTTGTGTGTTTTTTGAAAGTTGCTTTTGCACTATTAAGTTATGTGTTATAGCAAATTAGTGTAGCAGTAATTAACTTTTTATCCATGCACATTCTCTTGCTACTTCAAGGCTTCAGTGTTTGATTCACTCATTAATATTATTTTATTTTCAAATTTATTATTAGCCTATGAAAAAAATATATATATTTTGATGTTTACTTCAGAACGCTGCAAATAGAAAAGAGGCATTCCATTTTTATTAAAATTGTATTTGATATGCCACTGATATTTTTTTATTATTATTATTTGAAACTGGATTTTGCATGTCACTATAAAGTTATATAAGCCTTGCTTGCTCAATAATCAATGCAAAACTCATTTGCGTCCCTATTAAAAGGTTAGCGATAACTAAAGATACAAAATAATGGAGAAAAATGGAGGGGAAGAAAGAGAAGCAACCTATATTAACCTTGTAGATTGTTATAGTAACAATAGGTTAAGCTTTGTCAGTGTGCCATGTGTTACCCAGTTTACCCTCAGGCAGGGGTCGGCAACCCGCGGCTCTTTGATCATTTGAATGTAGCTCAGCAGCATTAATTGCCAACCCCCCCGATTATCCCGAAAGATTTCCGGAGTTTAATGCCTCTCCCAGAAATCACCCGGGGCCAACATTCTCCAATTTTCACCAAGTTAATATTAAGGGCGTGCTCTGATGCCATCTGCGTGCCAGCCGGTCACATGAAGTATGCAGCCTCTGTTGATCCACGAAAGTGACTGCAAGGCATACTTTGTCAACAGCCATACAGGTTACACTGAGAGTTGTGATATAAACAACTTTAACACTGTAACAAATATGCGCCACACTGTGAACCCACACCAAACAAGAATGACAAACACATTTCGGGAGAACATCCGCACTGTAACACAACATAAACACAACAGAACAAATACCCAGAATCCCATGCATCCCTAACACTTCCGGGCTACATTATACACCCCCGCCAGCACCAACCCCCCCCCCCCAACTTCGCCCACCTCAACCGACGCATGGAGGAGGTGGGGTGTATAGCCCGAAATAGTTAGGGATGCATGGGATAGCCCGAAATAGTTAGGGATGCATGGGATTCGGGGTATTTGTTCTGTTGTGTTTATGTTGTGTTACAGTGAGGATGTTCTCCCGAAACGTGTTTGTCATTCTTGTTTGGTGTGGGTTCACAATGTGGCACATATTAGTAAGAGTGTTAAAGTTGTTGATATCACAACATTCAGTGTAACCTGTATGGCTGTTGCAGTCGTCTAAATGTGTCTATGGAAGCCACATGCGACTCGTGGCTGGGCTGTGCTAGATATTTGTACATGTTGTAGAGAGCGGTAAAGGCGGCGCCATCATAGCAAGCCCGTATTAATGATTAAGGGCGAAAATCGGCAGTCATTCGCAAGAATAATTGTTATGAAATTCGTGAGTCTCCCGGAAAGTTTGGGGTGGTTGGTAAGTGTGATGCTGTCAAACTGCATTAATTTAAAACTCGCAGGCCGCACTAACAATACATTTTCATATTAAGGTGCGGGCCGCGAGTCTGAGAACCCTTGTTAATACATAGCACAAAGCAAAAACAAAACTCTGTATGCATTGTTATTTCATTTTAAATTTCAAAAAAGTTTTGTGGCTCCCATTGTTTTCTTTATTTTGTGAAACGGGTCAAAATGGCTCTTTGGGTGGGAAAGGTTGCCGACCCCTGCCCTAGGGCAAAACGTTAATTTATGTTTGATGAAACTTGATTATGTGCTCGAGTGTATGTATGTATATGTACTTTTATATATACAGAATGTGTATATGTATGTTTGTACAGTGAATGTATATGTACATGTATGTGTATATGTATGTTTGTACAGTGAATGTATATGTATGTGTATATGTATGTTTGTACAGTGAATGTATATGTACATGTATGTGTATACGTATGTTTGTACATTGAATGTATATGTATGTGTATATGTATGTTTGTACAGTGAATGTACATGTATGTGTATATGTATGTTTGTACAGTGAATGTCTATGTACATGTATGTGTATATGTATGTTTGTACAGTGAATGTATATGTAAGTGGGTATATGTATGTTTGTACAGTGAATGTATATGTACCTGTATGTTAGTACAGTGAATGTCTATGTAAATGTATGTGTATATGTATGTTTGTACAGTGAATGTATATGTACTTGTATGTTTGTACAGTGAATGTATATGTACATGTATGTGTATATGTACAGTATGTTTGTACAGTGGATGTATATGTAAATGTATGTGTATGTTTGTACAGTGAATGTATATGTACATGTGTATATTTACAGTATGTTTGTACAGTGAATGTATATGTACAGTATGTGTATATGTATGTTTGTACAGTGACTGTATATGTATATGTATGTTTGTACAATGAACGTATATGTAAATGTATATATATGTGTATGTTTGTACAGTGAATGTATATGTACATGTATGTTTGTACAGTGAATGTATATGTAAATATACGTGTATGTTTGTACAGTGAATGTATATGTACATGTATGTGTATATGTATGTTTGTACAGTGAATGTATATGTATAGTATTTGTATGTATGTTTGTACAGTGAATGTATGTGTACATGTATGTGTATATGTATGTTTGTACAGTTAATGTATATGTAAGTGTGTATATGTATGTTTGTACAGTGAATGTATATGTACAGTATGTGTATATGTATGTTTGTACAGTGACTGTATATGTATATGTATGTTTGTACAATGAACGTATATGTAAATGTATATATATGTGTATGTTTGTACAGTGAATGTATATGTACATGTATGTTTGTACAGTGAATGTATATGTAAATATACGTGTATGTTTGTACAGTGAATGTATATGTACATGTATGTGTATAAGTATGTTTGTACAGTGAATGTATATGTATAGTATTTGTATGTATGTTTGTACAGTGAATGTATATGTACATGTATGTGTATATGTATGTTTGTACAGTGAATGTATATGTAAGTGTGTATATGTATGTTTGTACAGTGAATGTATATGTACATGTATGTGTATATGTATGTTTGTACAGTGAATGTATATGTACATGTATGTGTATATGTATGTTTGTACAGTGAATGTATATGTAAGTGTGTATATGTATGTTTGTACAGTGAATGTATATGTACCTGTATGTTTGTACAGTGAATGTATATGTAAATGTATGTGTATATGTATGTTTGTACAGTGAATGTATATGTACATGTACGTGTATATGTACAGTATGTTTGCACAGTGAATGTATATGCACAGTATGTGTATATGTATGTTTGTACAATTAATGTATATGTAAATGTATATATATATGTATGTTTGTACAGTGAATGTATATGTAAATATACGTGTTATGTTTGTACAGTGAATGTATATGTACATGTATGTGTACATGTACAGTATGTTTGTACAGTGAATGTATATGTACAGTATGTGTATATGTATGTTTGTACAATTAATGTATATGTAAATGTATATATATATATGTATGTTTGTACAGTGAATGTATATGTAAATATACGTGTTATGTTTGTACAGTGAATGTATATGTACATGTATGTGTATAAGTATGTTTGTACAGTGAATGTATATGTATAGTATTTGTATGTATGTTTGTACAGTGAATGTATATGTACATGTATGTGTATATGTATGTTTGTACAGTGAATGTATATGTATAGTATTTGTATGTATGTTTGTACAGTGAATGTATGTGTACATGTATGTGTATATGTATGTTTGTACAGTTAATGTATATGTAAGTGTGTATATGTATGTTTGTACAGTGAATGTATATGTACAGTATATGTATATGTATGTTTGTACAGTGACTGTATATGTATATGTATGTTTGTACAATGAACGTATATGTAAATGTATATATATGTGTATGTTTGTACAGTGAATGTATATGTACATGTATGTTTGTACAGTGAATGTATATGTAAATATACGTGTAGGTTTGTACAGTGAATGTATATGTACATGTATGTGTATAAGTATGTTTGTACAGTGAATGTATATGTATAGTATTTGTATGTATGTTTGTACAGTGAATGTATATGTACATGTATGTGTATATGTATGTTTGTACAGTGAATGTATATGTAAGTGTGTATATGTATGTTTGTACAGTGAATGTATATGTACATGTATGTGTATATGTATGTTTGTACAGTGAATGTATATGTACATGTATGTGTATATGTATGTTTGTACAGTGAATGTATATGTAAGTGTGTATATGTATGTTTGTACAGTGAATGTATATGTAAGTGTGTATATGTATGTTTGTACAGTGAATGTATATGTACCTGTATGTTTGTACAGTGAATGTATATGTAAATGTATGTGTATATGTATGTTTGTACAGTGAATGTATATGTACATGTACGTGTATATGTACAGTATGTTTGCACAGTGAATGTATATGTACAGTATGTGTATATGTATGTTTGTACAATTAATGTATATGTAAATGTATATATATATGTATGTTTGTACAGTGAATGTATATGTAAATATACGTGTTATGTTTGTACAGTGAATGTATATGTACATGTATGTGTACATGTACAGTATGTTTGTACAGTGAATGTATATGTACAGTATGTGTATATGTATGTTTGTACAATTAATGTATATGTAAATGTATATATATGTATGTTTGTGCAGTGAATGTATATGTAAATATACGTGTTATGTTTGTACAGTGAATGTATATGTACATGTATGTGTATAAGTATGTTTGTACAGTGAATGTATATGTATAGTATTTGTATGTATGTTTGTACAGTGAATGTATATGTACATGTATGTGTATATGTATGTTTGTACAGTGAATGTATATGTATAGTATTTCTATGTATGTTTGTACAGTGAATGTATATGTACATGTATGTGTATATGTATGTTTGTACAGTGAATGTATATGTAAGTGTGTATATGTATGTTTGTACAGTGAATGTATATGTAAGTGTGTATATGTATGTTTGTACAGTGAATGTATATGTACATGTACGTGTATATGTACAGTATGTTTGTACAGTGAATGTATATGTAAATGTATGTGTATATGTATGTTTGTACAGTGAATGTATATGTACAGTATGTGTATATGTATGTTTGTACAATTAATGTATATGTAAATGTATATATATATGTATGTTTGTACAGTGAATGTATATGTAAATATACGTGTTATGTTTGTACAGTGAATGTATATGTACATGTATGTGTATATGTATGTTTGTACAGTGAATGTATAAGTAAGTGTGTATATGTATGTTTGTACAGTGAATGTATATGTAAGTGTGTATATGTATGTTTGTACAGTGAATGTATATGTACATGTATATGTATGTTTGTACAGTGAATGTATATGTACATGTATGTGTATATGTATGTTTGTACAGTGAATGTATATGTAAGTGTGTATATGTATGTTTGTACAGTGAATGTATATGTAAGTGTGTATATGTATGTTTGTACAGTGAATGTATATGTAAGTGTGTATATGTATGATTGTACAGTGAATGTATATGTACATGTACGTGTATATGTACAGTATGTTTGTACAGTTAATGTATATGTACAGTATGTTTGTACAGTGAATGTATATGTAAATGTATGTGTATATGTATGTTTGTACAGTGAATGTATATGTACAGTATGTGTATATGTATGTTTGTACAATTAATGTATATGTAAATGTATATATATATGTATGTTTGTACAGTGAATGTATATGTAAATATACGTGTTATGTTTGTACAGTGAATGTATATGTACATGTAGGTGTATATGTATGTTTGTACAGTGAATGTATAAGTAAGTGTGTATATGTATGTTTGTACAGTGAATGTATATGTAAGTGTGTATATGTATGTTTGTACAGTGAATGTATATGTACATGTATGTGTATATGTATGTTTGTACAGTGAATGTATATGTAAGTGTGTATATGTATGTTTGTACAGTGAATGTATATGTACATGTATGTGTATATGTATGTTTGTACAGTGAATGTATATGTAAGTGTGTATATGTATGTTTGTATAGTGAATGTATATGTACATGTACGTGTATATGTACAGTATGTTTGTACAGTTAATGTATATGTACATGTATGTGTATATGCACAGTATGTTTGTACAGTGAATGTATATGTAAATGTATGTGTATATGTATGTTTGTACAGTGAATGTATATGTACATGTATGTGTATATGTATGTTTGTAAAGTGAATGTATATGTACATGTATGTGTATATGTATGTTTGTACAGTGAATGTATATGTAAGTGTGTATATGTATGTTTGTACAGTGAATGTAACAGCAACATTTTGTTTAAGCGTCCCCATCAAAAAGACAAATAAAATAGCATCTCTGTGTAGCTGCTCTGGGGTCGGTGTTTGTACTACCCCCTGCAACTGTGACTCTTATCTAAGCTGCTGTGCCAATACAGCACAACACAGCCATGTTTGATTGCCATCACAGGAAGGAGAAACAGATTATTTTCTTAACACTAGCTATTTGTCCCCCGCCGTCCACCCTGGTGCTATAGATCGACCTCTGACCCAGCAGCTGGCTGCACCCCTTCCTGTTTCCTGCTGGCTGTGATAAAGCGGTGCGGCTCGTCAGCCCGACGGCACAGCGGCGAGGGTGAGCCCTTACAAAATGATCGTGTGTGTGTGTGGATTCACAAGTAGCCCAAATGTCAGCGTGCAGCTGTATTATCCTTCGCTGCTCTGGTCGAAGACGGAAACCCAGATTTGAGACGCGGAGCCTTGAAAGGAGGCTACGGGGCTTGTTTACATAACATTTGTAGTAATTTAGGGCCACTGGAGCAAACGCTAAACACAAAGCTCTATTTGTCACCTTTTGGTTCCATTTTTATGGATTTTTTTACGTACCCGGATACATCCGAGCCAAACCCAGCAATCTTCACTTGACCATGAGATGAAACAGAAACTCTTCAATTTTCCTGACAAGTCATTAGTGCATCTGCACTGCTTTGTGGCTGGTTTCTAGTGTGCTATATAATGCAATGTTGGGGTTCAAAAAACATGGTTGTGCATGATCACCTTCAAGCCGCCTTCAGTGTTATTCTGTGGGCTGTGTTACTTACGTGCCTCTACTTTGACTGTGTCTTCATCCCGTTGGCCATGTTGTAGTATTTTAGCGCTTCCATAGCGAGTCTACTGACAGATATGTTAAAACTAGGGCTGGGCGATAAAAGGAATATACTCGATACTGGAAGAATTAATAGATGTTGAACAGACAAGTATGCGGCAAAAGTGTTGCTACGAAAAGTAGCAGCACTACTAAGATGTAGCATCATTTGAAAAATCACCCGCTAGAGAATGAAGAGTGCTTGAAACTCCGCATGTCAACATCTCCGTTCGATGCCACACCAAAAAAATGCCCACACAACCATTTCCAGATCAACACCGTATGAAAAAAATAGTCAACAACAGAGGGAGATAACGTCCGCAGGAACCTACCACATAGCGAAGGACATACACTATTTGATTTTTGGACCAGTTGATCTGCCGTTTGTTTTCTTTTTCTCCCATGTCCCACTCTCCCTTGTGGAGGGGGTGTCCGTTCCGATCCGGTGGCCATGTACTGCTTGCCTGTGTATCGGCTGGGGAGATCTCTGCGTTGCTGATCCGCCTCCGCTTGGGATGGTTTCCTGCTGGCTCCGCTGTGAACGGGACTCTCGCTGCTGTGTTGGATCCGCTTTGGACTGGACTCTCGCGACTGTGTTGGATCCGCTTTGGACTGGACTCTCGCGACTGTGTTGGATCCAATATGGATTGAACTTTCACAGTATCATGTTAGACCCGCTCGACATCCATTGCTTTCGTCCTCTCCAAGGTTCTCATAGTCATCATTGTCACCGACGTCCCACTGGGTGTGAGTTTTCCTTGCGCTTATGTGGGCCTAACGAGGATGTGGTAGTGGTTTGTGCAGCCCTTTGAGACACTAGTGATTTAGGGCTATATAAGTAAACATTGATTGATTGATTGATTTCCTATTATGCAGCTCATTTTTATTTGACACTTATTGAAATATCTTGTGTGACATCATGCACAAAAGTGCACTTTATTTGTTTTAGACTATTGTAGCGGTGTTCTGTCCATAAAGTGCACTCTAATTTAGTGTTGCTTTGATACGTCATCTTAGTGACATCATGCACAAAAGTGCACTTATAGCTTGTTTTAAAATGTCTCTGACAATCTTGCACTTTCTGTTTTGGAAATGACATGAATGTCTGTGCCACTCCTTAATAACTGTTTAATAAATACACTTTTAGTTGGGATTTCCCTCTCTGCATGAAAGTTTAAATGTAGCTTATATTAATGCAGTATGAAGAAGAATGTTTCAATGTAGACACATAGAATCATCATACTGCTGTGATTATATGTGTCAAGTGTTCATTCAAGGCTAAGGCAAAATATCCAGATATATATGGTGTATCGTCACATGGCCTTAAAAATATTGAGAAAAAAGGCCATATTGCCCAGCCTTACACCACAGTCACCTTTTGGTTCCATTTTTATGGATTTGCACAGTGGACCCTCGCACCCGGATACATCCGAGCCAAACCCAGACGATAGTGCATCTGCACAGGTTTGTGGCTGGTTTCTAGTGTGCTATAATGCAATGTGGGGGTTTAAAAACCATGGTTGTGCATAATCATGCTTTCCAGACCCATCTTCAAGCCGCCTTCAGTGCCATTCTGTGGGCTGTGTTACTTACGGGCCTCTACTTTGACTGTGTCTACCTCCCCTCGGCCATGTTGTAGTATTTTAGCGCTTCCAACTGACAGATATGAGTTAAAACTATACTGTACTTTGGTCAGAATAATTGTATCTAAGTTATCACAAAACTTTGTGTTGCAACGAGTTCCCGGCGAGCAGACAAAAGCTGTCTTTGATCTTAATCTAAAGGCTTGTAAAACTCCACTGTGTAGGATGGGAAGCGACATGAAGGTGTCAATTTCTTTGATGTATTGTAATCCACAGGAAGATTTTGTCTTGACCCGAGATCTACAAAGCAGAGAGGAAGCAGGACCTGACCCCCCCTCCAGGCACTTTTTCTTTGAACTGTTTTGTAACCAAAGGTGACGGCTGTTTACGACCCCCGTCCTTTAGAAACAGCCGCTGCCATGTAATCAGGGAAAGTACGAATAAAAGAGGAGTCATGCAACCTTTTGTCAGGGCTTGCCAATCCTCCCGATTTTTCCGAGAGACTCCCGAATTTCAGTGTCCCTCCAGAAAATTTCCCTGGGTCAAACATTCACCCCGGATTTCTCCCAATATCCACCATAATAGGGGCGTGCCTTAAAGGCACTGCCTTTAGCGACTTCCACATCCTATCATCAAGTCTGCTTTTCTTCCAAATAAACAGCGTGTCGGCAAAGTCACATGATGTATGCGGCTTTTACACACACTCAAGTGAATGAATGCAAGGCATACTTGATCAACAGCCATACAGGTCACACTAAGGGGGGCCGTATAAACAACTTTGACACTGTTACAAATATGCGCCACACTGTGAACCCACACCAAACAATAACGACAAACACGTTTCGGGAGAACATATTCACCGTAACACAACATAAACACAAAATAACAAATACCACAGAAACCCTTGCAGCACTAACTCTCTGGGGCGGGGGTGGGGGGTACTAGGATGACAGGGGATGCAAAACATTAACAGTGCAATACGTTTTCATAACATGGTCACTACTGCCTACTTTGTCTTGTTATATTCTTATTTTACTGTTATATTGTTATTCCCATTGTTTTTTATTATTTTTGTACTATTTCTCTATTTTGTTTCCTTTTAAACCCCCATTATTTACTTTTTTCTTTAAATTGATCTCAACTCTGTACACTGCTGCTGGAATTTTAATTTTCCTGAAGGAACTCTCCTGAAGGAATCAATAAAGTACTATCTATCTATCTTCCTGGACGCTACAATATACACCCCCGCTACCACCAAACCCCGCCCCCCCAACTCTGTCCACCCCCCATCTCCCAAATTCCAAGGTCTCAAGGTTGGCAAGTATGAGTGGAAGACTGTACAAAAAGTACAGCCCAAACATTTCTCCTCAATGAGCTAAATTGATTTCTGTCTCTGTTTAATTCCTTGCTTCTTGTCTGTTTAATAGATGTCATCAGTGTTTGAACCTGACAATTTTGTATTGGGACTGGGCGATATGGCCTTTTATTAATATCTCGATTATTTTTAGGTATTTAAAAAAAAAAATTCCAATGGAAAAAAATCATATTGGGGTCCGATGTCTGCACTTTTCCAATTCACTTACAAGCCAGACCGAACCAGCCCTGAGAGCCAGTACTTGTGCCAATGTTACGGATCCGACTTCCCAGGTTCTAACATGCCAGAAGCTTGTTAACTTCAGAGACTTGCTCAGGTTTGGGGTATACGGCAGTGGCGATTAACTGTACGAATATCAATTAAAAAAAAGGGGTCAACTATGTAATCTTGTGTTTACATTTCAATGACTAAAAATGTGCTATAGCGCATTGAAATTTTGTTCGAAATCAGCGAATTTTCCAACAGCTGACACGGTTTTTTTCTCATTCGTTCGGAGCATAGGATGGGTTGTACCACTGCAGCCAAACTAGATGGATTGGATAAATGCTCGGCTTTGTGCCAGCCACAAATGCCTAGCGTCTCTGGAAGTGAATGGAAAGTGGGCCCGGTCACAGCTGGCCTGGGCGCCAGGATTCTGCGAGATGATTGGATGATCAATCTGAGGCTAAACCTCTTCATGATTGACAGCAGAACGAGTGAATCAGCGATCTTGAATTATAAACCACAGCCAGAGCACTTTTTCGAGTTTAATTCAATTGCTTTGTGTTAATATGGAGAATTTAAAAATCCTGTAAAAATTACATTTTCTTTGTAAAATCTAGTACCTTTATATATTGTATCTGTTACTGGGGACTGTGCTTGGGTTTAGAGATGAGCTTTCCCAACTTCAAAGACCAGTAGTATACGGTCAATTTTCTTACATTGTACAACAATATGAGGAAAAATAGTGCAAAACAATGTAAGAAAACACATGTTAATACTACCTAGATCAGACAATTCCTGAAGGAATTGCGTGTGAATGCTCTAATACTGAAGTTGAACTGATATCCTGGAATTTTTTTTTAGAATTGTTGGAAGTAGAGCTGAATATGCTGAATACTTTGAAGTTGGAACAGTTTAAACTAGATGAGAAATGTGGAACTTTGAAGAATGTCCCATTGATTTCAATGGGAATTTCCCCCAAAAAGTTGGGAATTTCCGGAAAAGTGGGGAATTTTTTGAAAAATGGTGATCAAAAACTTGAAATAGACAGTAATGCTATCTCTGCCTGTCATACCCTCCCTCGAAGGGATAACTTGGCAAAACAAGCAATTATTGTAAGGTTTACGAACAGGAAAGTAAAAACTGATCTTTTGAGACAGTCTAAAAAGTTAAGAGGTACGGCAGTGTACATTAATGAGCACTTAACAAAAAAAAACTCGGACATAGCAAGACAGGCTAGGGCCCTAAAGAAACAAGGGAAAATTCAGTCCACGTGGACACGGAATTGCAAAGTCTGGATAAAACTACAGGGCACGCCTGAAGAAGCAAAGGTTCTAGTAATCAGAGAAATGGGGGAGCTTGAAAAGTACAAATTATGAAACCAGTAATCATGTTGCCAACTTGGTAATTGAATGTTAATATAACAGCAAATGAATGAGTGAAATATGAACTTTGCACTATGTTTGAAAACGATATAGACCCTGAAAAAAATTTATTCAATGGCATAGCAATGAATTGCAAATATTATACAGATGAACAATATAATGACAGTATAAAATTAAGTAACCAATTAACAATTATACATATTAATAGTAGAAGTCTGTCTGCAAACTTTCACCATATAAAGGAATTTTTAAGTCAATTTGTAAAACCTTTTAGCATTATAGCAATATCAGAAACTTGGATAACTCAAGAAAAAAGTGTAGATTTTGGTCTGAATGGATATGAATTTGTGCATTTGGATAGAATAGATAAAAAGGGAGGAGGAGTAGCACTCTATATTGATAAAAATCTAAACTTTATTAAAGTTGAAAATATGACATATATCATTGAACAAGTAATGGAATGTATAACGGTAGAGATTATAAGAGAAGGAAGAAAAAATATCCTATTTAGTTGTATATATAGAACTCCGGGATCCAAAATAGAAATCTTCATCCAAGCTATGGAAGGATTATTTTATAAATTGAATAACAAAGAAATATTTATTAGTGGAGACTTTAACATTGACTTAATACATACAAGTAGCAATAGAGAAACAGCAGAATTTATAGACACAATGCACAGTATGAGTTTGATATCTTTGATAAATAAACCAACAAGAATCACATCACATAGTGCCACCCTAATTGACAATATATTTACCAATATAATGGATGACAACCTAATATGTGGAATCTTGATAAATGATATAAGTGATCATCTCCCAGTCTTTGTGGTCTACAACTGTGCCAGTAAAATTAAAATCAAGAATGAATGTGAAACTGTCTATAAAAGAATCATAACAGAGAAATCGCTCAACAAATTCAAGAATGAACTACAAAAGCAAAATTGGAATACTATTTATGATAAAAAAGAAGTTAATGCAGCTTATGAAGAATTCTTAAACACATTTAAAATACTATATGATGGAAATTGTCCAGTAGTAAATTATAAAAGGAAGTCAAAGTACGGCGAGTTTAAACCGTGGATGACTAAAGGACTCCAAAATGCCTGTAAAAAAAAGAATATTTTATATAAGGAATTTATAAAAAATAGAACTTTAGTAAATGAAAATAAATATAAAAAATATAAAAATAAACTAATCAATATAATCAGAATGTGTAAAAAAGATTATTATATAAATAAACTGGAATATAACAAGAATAATATAAGAGGTGTATGGAAAATATTAAATGGTATTATTAGAAATAAAAATGATGATAATCAATACCCACCATACTTTATGGAAAATAACAATATGATTAAGGATAAGGAGGTGATAGTAAATACATTTAATGATTATTTTATAAATATTGGACCGAAACTAGCAGAAGAGATAAAGGTAGAAGGGACAAAAATAGATGCAGCAGATTATATCAACCCAAACCCTAAAACAATGTTTTTAAAACCAGTAGTAGAAAGAGAAATCAGGGACATAGTCAAAAGTTTTAAGAACAAAACAAGCAAAGATGTGGATGATATAGACATGCAAACTTTAAAGTGTGTGATAGATGGAATTAGTGCTCCATTAGCGTATCTATTTAACCTTTCATTTGAAATGGGAGTATTTCCTCAACTAATGAAAATTGCAAAAGTTGTTCCTATTCACAAAGCGGGAGACGGACACTTATTCACAAACTACAGACCAATCTCAATACTACCACAGTTCTCCAAAATATTAGAAAAAATATTTATAAATAGATTCGATGGCTTTGTAGAAAAAAATGAATTATTAACAGATAGGCAATATGGTTTCAGGAATAATCGATCAACAGCACAAGCATTAACAGATTTAATTGAGGAAATAACTGATAGTATTGATAAAAATAAATATACAATAGGAGTATTCTTAGATCTTAAGAAGGCTTTTGATACAGTAGACCATAGTATTCTTATTAGAAAAATCGAAAAATATGGTTTTAGGGGTATTGTTCTGGAATGGATAAAAAGTTATTTATCTGATAGAAAGCAGTTTGTACAGATATCACAAAACAAATCATGCTGGTTAAATATTAAATGTGGGGTACCACAGGGGTCAGTTTTAGGGCCCAAGATGTTCATCATGTATATAAATGATATTTGTAAAGTAACTGAAAACCTTAAATATGTGTTATTTGCGGATGACACCAATGTACTCTGTTCTGATGTGGACTTGCAGCAGCTCCTGAGGACCGTCACCGTGGAGATGTATAAACTAAAAAAATGGTTTGATGCTAATAAATTATCATTGAACCTAAATAAAACTAACTTTATGTTATTTGGAAATAAGAGAAATGATATAGATGTAAAATTGTATATAGACAATGTTAGTATAGAAAGAGTAAACAAAATCAAATTTTTGGGTGTGATCTTGGACCAAAGGATCTGCTGGAAGTCACACATTACATACATCAAAGGGAAGTTGGCCAGAAGTATTGCTGTCCTGGGTAAAACAAGGCACATTCTTAATCAAAAAACATTACACACTCTTTATTGTACACTTGTTTTACCATATTTGAGTTACTGTCTAGAAGTTTGGGGAAATACATATAGGACGAACATCCAACCACTATTCATATTGCAAAAAAGGGCCATCAGACTGATACATAACACAGGACCCCGAGAACACACTAATGGATTATTTATAAAAACATTTGATTTAAAACTACCAGATCTCATCCAACTCAAGACTGCCCAAATGATTTATAAAGCAAGTAAAGATTTACTTCCAACAGGGTTACAGAGAAGATTTTTACAAAGAGAAGGGAATTATAATTTAAGAGGAGAACTACTTTTTAAGATCCAATATTGTAGAACAACGCAGAAACGAATGAGTATAACAATAGCAGGGGTTAAAATATGGAACTGTTTAAAGGATGAAATAAAACACAGCACCAACATAAACCAGTTTAAAAAGCTTTTTAAATCATTTATCATTAGTAAATATAAGAAAGAAGAGCAAACATTGTTTTAGAAAGACAATAATATATATGTATATAAATACAATGTATGATTTCATAATTATACATATAGGTTATATTAAAATGTATATATTACCACTTTATATGGAATTTAAATGAATTGTGTATGTATAATGTATGTATGTATGTGTGTATATGTGTATGTATATGTATATATATATATATGTGTGTGTATGTATGTATGTGTATATGTATATATATATGTGTGTGTATGTATATGTATATATATATATATATAAGTGTACAAATGTATATGTTTGATTTAAATGTTAAACTATGTATATGAGACGTGTGCTACATATATGTTGCTTATATATTGTTTAAAAAAAAAAAAAGTAATATAAGTGAAGCATGTTTTAGATTTTATATATTTTGAAGCTTGTTCTTGTTGTGATGGGGTAGGTTTATATAAGCGTTGCTTCAACCTACACCCTTTCGGCTCAGTCATTGCTCAAATGAGTGTTTTTTTTTGTTTTGTTTTTTTTGTTTTTTGTTTTTCTTTTCTTGTTGTTGTTCTTTGTTTTATGTGAAGATTGCCGAAATAAAATACATTGATTGATTGATTGATTGAATGGTCTGAATGAGTTGAATTGGTCGGTGTTGGAATTTTTCAAATCGGTGGAGAAATGTAAATGTAGTAACATGTAGAATTGAGAAATGGTATCATGGAATTCCTGGAAAACTGGGAATTTTTCCAGTTCAAAAATCAACTTTGTTTTTTTGTCCTAATTAAGGGGAATGTTTTGATGGTGAAAACAATTGAAATGTGTTTAAAAAAATGTGGAAGGAGTAGTCGCCAGAAAAAAGGGAGGAAATAGGGCTTGGAAAACCAGGAGTTCTGGAAAGTCCTGGAACTTTTTTGAACTTGGAACAAGGGTAGTTTAAATTTCAAACTGGGAGAAATGTGTTGAAGGTGGAATGGTTTGAACTTGTTGAAAAATGTGGAAATTTGAATGGGAAAAATGTCCCGGAAAACATGAAATCCTGGGAAATCTGGGAATTTGTCAAGGCGAAAGTTTTGTGATTCCTGAATAGGCTGAACAGTTTGATGTTGGAACAGTTTGAATCGGATGAAAAATGTAGAATGTAGAGTGCGCCAAAATCTGGAGAAGAAGAAGAAGAAATAGATGAATTTTGATGTAGAAAACCATGAGTGAATGTTTTGGAGCATTCACACAATTACTATTAACACGGGTTTGTTTCAAATGTATGTTCACATGTTTTAAAAAAAAAAAATGTGCATCTTCGTAGATTATGCAAATTATATGATGTTATTTTGACCACGCCTCCATTGCCACAAGTTAATTGGCGAACCGGGGGAAATGTTGCAACTATGTAACTCCATACACAAGCACCTCGAATAAAGTCCCAGGCCCACTTTGATGGATTATTGTTGTGTAACTTCATGCTTAAGCCCCTCAATAATTCAATAGTCATACACAGAATGGCCCCACTGTGGACTGGACTCTCACACTATTATGTTGAATCCACTATGGACTGGACTTTTACACTATTATGTTAGATCCACTACGGACTGGACTCTCACAAAATACTTGCCAACCCTTCCGGATTTTCCGGCAGACTCCCGAAATCCAGCGCCTCTCCCGAAAACCTCCCGGAAGAAATTTTCTTCCGAAAATCTCCCGAAATTCAGCCGGAGTTGGAGGCCACGCTCCCTCCAGCTCCATGCGGACCTGAGTGGGGACAGCCTGTTTTCACGTCCGCTTTCCCACTATATAAACAGCTTGCCTGCCCAATCCAGTTACAACATCTACGGATTTGAATAAAAAAACTGTACACACAAGGAGACGAAGCAGAAGAACGAGGAAGTTACAGCTATGGCGACGCCGTCGATGAGCTAAATGAAGAAATACGCTTGCAAGTTCCAAAACGAATGGAAACAAGAATTTTAGTTTATCTAAGAGAGTTCAAAGGGGAAAGGGTATGTTGCCTGTAATTTTGTAGAACAGACTTATCCATTGAACACGGTGGCCGAACAGATATACTCAGTCACGAACGGTCAACAAAGCACAAAGCGTCCACAGCGCAGCATCGTTCACAACCCAGTATTATGGGCCACCTCGCAAAACGGAGACCCGATGGTGTAACTTATGCTGAGACAAAGATGGCTATGCTGATTGCTGGAAGCAAAATCCAGTTCTCCTTTGCGGATGTATACAACAAATCCCTGAAGGATATGTTCCCGGATTCGGAGATCCCTCGCCAGTACGCTAATGGCAGAACAAAGGTTACTCAAATAGTGAAAGGTAAGTGTTGTTGGTTTTTTTTTAGTAACCAGCAAGCACAGTACAGTTAGTAGAACAACTGAGTTTTTATTACTGTGTATTTGATAGGTGCCGTATGAAATTCAAGTATTTCATATATATATACATATATATACATACATACATACATACATACATACATACATATATATATATATATATATATATATATATATATATGTATATATATATATATATATATATATATATATACATACATATATATGAAATGCTCGAGTTGGTGGATTGTAGCTGTAAATATACTCCTCCCCTCTTAACCATGCACCCAACCACGCCTCCGCCTCCACCCCCCGAAATTCGAGGTCTCAAAGTTGGCAAGTATGTCTCACACTATTATGTTAGATCCACTATGGACTAGACTCTCACACTATTATGTTAGATCCATTATGGACTGGATTCTCACTATTATGTTAGATCCATTATGGACTGGACTCTGACAATATTATGTTAGATCCACTATGGACTGGACTCTCACAATATTATTCAGGCCCTACTATGGACTGGACTCTCACACTATTATTTTAGATCCCCTATGGACTGGACTCTCACAATATTATGTTAGATCCACTATGGACTGGACTATCACACTATTATGTTTGATCCAGTATGGACTGGACTCTCACACTATTATGTTAGATCCACTATGGACTGGACTCTCACACTATTATGTTAGATCCACTATGGACTGGACTCTTCACACTATTATGTTGGATCCATTATGGACTGGATTCTCACTATTATGTTAGATCCACTATGGACTGGACTCTCACACTATTATGTTAGATCCACTATGGACTGGACTCTCACACTATTATGTTAGATCCACTATGGACTGGACTCTCACTATTATGTTAGATCCACTATGGACTGGACTCTCACTATTATGTTGGATCCACTATGGACTGGACTCTCACTATTATGTTGGATCCACTATGGACTGGACTCTCACACTATTATGTTAGGTCCACTATGGACTGGACTTTCACACTATTATGTTAGATCCACTATGGACTGGACTCTCACACTATTATGTTAGATCCACTATGGACTGGACTCTCACACTATTATGTTAGATCCACTATGGACTGGACTCTCACACTATTATGTTAGATCCACTATGGACTGGACTCTCACACTATTATGTTATATCCACTATGGACTGGACTCTCACACTATTATGTTAGATCCACTATGGACTGGACTCTCACACTATTATGTTATATCCACTATGGACTGGACTCTCACACTATTATGTTAGATCCACTATGGACTAGACTCTCACACTATTATGTTAGATCCACTATGGACTGGACTCTCACATTATTATGTTAGGTCCACTATGGACGGCCCACATCGGCGGTACCCTCCAAGGTTGACAGTTATGAGATCTTGTTTCTAAAAACAATAAGTTGAAAATGAAGTCTAGTCTTGGCATCACGAGGCACTGCCAACATTCAGGAGCAAATAATGCTAATGAGACTAATCCTCATTAGAACAACCCATGACTGCTTAAAATATGAACGTCCACATTGCTGCGCCGACATTTGCCCAGAAGCTAGCGATAATGCATGAATTCCTGATTTCCATGCAAAGTCGCTTTCGTAATCAGCTTGATCAAACAGCGTTGATATGTTGTTTGCATGCACTTCCATGCCAGACCAACGAACGATCTTTTTGAGAAGTGAGAGCGCTCACGTGACAGGACCAGCTCTCAGACCATCTCCAAGGCCCAACCTTTCCTTATCTACCTGTGATAGGAAGTTAAACAAAATAAGTCAAATCTAGAGCGTACAATGTGGTTCTAACTACAAGTGTCCTGATCTGATATTGATATTAAACATCTGTACAGTATCGGCTTGCATCTGAACTTATCGGATATAAGCAGTCCTGCAGTGTGTTTACTTGTGCAATTAACAGCTAAATATCCACAACTAAGGACACAAAGTTGGCCTTTTCTCGTATTCTAATGAATTCATTTACAAAAAAATGTAAACATGGTAAGGTGTAAGCTACTAAAAGTTGGCATCCACACAGCCGCTGTCTTCTTCTTCTTGGTTAACAACGAGCAGTTAGCAGTTTTTGAAGTTACATTAAAACAATATATTGAAGCAGTTTTAAATGTATAAATATATTTACTGTGACTAGGGCTGTCGGTTAATCACTTAATCGTTATAACCGTACAAACTCTTAACCGCAGTAATTCTGACTCCTCTTCCTCCTATCCAGGAGATGGCAAAAAGCCGCTGCCTGACCAGGGCTCGGGAAATCTGCAAAGGCTCCTCCCTACCCCCACCAAGGACTGTTTTCACTGCTGGACTCTAGAAAGAGGTTCCACAGGAATAATCTAAATACAGTCTATTATACGGCATTATTCACATGTGAATAATATAAATACGGTCTATTATACAGCATTATTCACATGTGAATAATATAAATATAGTCTATTATACAGCATTATTCACATGTGAATAATATAAATATAGTCTATTATACAGCATTATTCACATGTGAATAATATAAATATGGTCTATTATACGGCATTATTCACATGTGAATAATATTAATACAGTCTATTATACAGCATTATTCACATGTGAATAATATAAATACAGTTTATTATACAGCATTATTCACATGTGAATAATATAAATAGTCTATTATACGGCATTATTCACATGTGAATAATATAAATACAGTCTATTATACAGCATTATTCCATCCATCCATCCATCCATTTTCTACCGCTTATTCCATTTTGTGTCGCGGGGGGCGCTGGTGCCTACAGCATTATTCACATGTGAATAGTATATATATCCATTCATCCATTTCCTACCGCTTATTCCCTTTGGGGTTGCGGGGGGCGCTAGTGCCTATCTCAGCTACAATCGGGCGGAAGGCGGAGTACACCCTGGACAAGTAAATACAGTCTATTCTACAACATCATTCGCATGTGAATAATATAAATACAGTTTATTATACAGCAATATTAGCGTGTGAACAATACAAATACAGTCTATTATACAGCATTATTCACATGTGAATAATATTAGTCTATTATAAAGTATTATTCACATGTGAATAATATCATTACAGTCTATTATACGGTATCATTCACGTGTGAATAATATAAGTACAGTCTGTTACATAGCATTATTTACCTGTGAATAATATAAATACAGTCTAATATACGGCATTATTCACATGTGAATAATATAAATACAGTCTATTATATGGCATTATTCACATGTGAATAATATTAATACAGTCTATTATACAGCATTGTTCACATGTGAATTATATACATACAGTCTATTATACAGCATTGTTCACATGTGAATTATATACATACAGTCTATTATACGTAATCATTCACATGTGAATATTTATATTATTCAATAATAATATAAAAAATATAAAGTATAATAGACTGTATTTCCATTATTCACATGTGAATAATGCAAATACAGTTTATTATACAGCATTATTCACGTGTGAATAATATAAATACAGTCTATTATACAGCATTATTCACGTGTGAATAATATAAATACAGTATTATACAGCATTATTGAATAATGAAAATACAGTCTATTACATGGCATTATTCTCATGTGAATAATAATACAGTCTATTATACAGCACTGTTCACATGTGAATAATATAAATACAGTATTATACAGCATTATTGAATATTTAAAATACAGTCTATTACATGGCATTATTCACATGTGAATAATATAAATACTGTCTATTATACAACATTATTCACATGTGAATAATATTAATACAGTCTATTATACAGCATTGTTCACATGTGAATTATATACATACAGTCCATTATACGGAATCATTCACATGTGAATATTTATATTATTCAATAATGCTGTATAATAGACTGTATTTATATTATTCACACGTGAATAATGTTGTATAATAGACTGTATTTACATTATTCACATGTAAATAATGCAAATACAGTCTATTATACAGCATTATTCACGTGTGAATAATATAAATACAGTCTATTATACAGCATTATTGAATAATTAAAATACAGTCTATTACATAGCATCATTCACGAATGAATAATATAAATAAATAGTCTATTATACAATCAAGTATGCATTAAAAGAATTATACAGTCAGATGGCTGTCGGTACGATGGACTTGTCGTGTAGAAGAGAAGAGGCATTTACATATTTAAAATAACTACAAAGTTGGTAGAGTGGCTGTGCCAGTAATCTCAGGGTTACTGGTTCAATCCCCACCTTCTACCATCATAGTCACATCTGTTGTGTCCTTGGGCAAGGCACTTCACCCTTGATCCTGATGGGTCCTGGTGAGCGCCTTGCATGGCAGCTCCCGCCGTCAGTGTGTGAATGGGCGAATGTTGAAATACTGTCAAAGCGCTTTGGGCTCCTTAAAAAGGGATAGAAAAGTGCTATACAAGTACAACCCATTTACCGTTTAACTAGTGGAACATCTTATTTAGATGTTTCTTTTAGAGATGTAGACCACGTCCAGGAAACCCACAAAACATCTACTTTGCCACATTTGGAGAAATATATGCGTCTGTGAGGAAGATCATAGCCGCACAATGAAGTCAAGTCACTGACCAGAAGTGTACGTCTGTGACAGTCCATTACGTCGTCCACTGGGACTTAAAATGTACCTGCCTGCAAATGTATTTTTTATCTGAGTTTGAAACATTTTGCATTATTTGCACTGCTATGTTATTTATTTTACGTAGAAAGAATATTTTTAAATTTTATTTATGTTATGTAATTCTGTGCTACTTAAAACAGTTTATTTTTCTGTGCTGTTAACATCTTGACTAACTGGCTTTTAATAAGAGTGTTTACAGTACACTTGTCATTCACTTACACTTCAGAGAATCTCGCTCCAAAAATGTATATCTTGTATACTTTCACCGGAAAATATATAGAGATATATATATGGAATATCGAGTTTAAGTAAAAAATATTAGGGATGCACCGAAATGAAAATTTGTGGCCGAAGCCGAATAAAATTTAAACGCTTGTCCGAAGGCCGAATAATGAATGTAGTTTTTCACAAAAAATTTTATATTGCATGAATAGCCTAGAATAAATATTAAGACATGTTTTTCAAATAAAGTAATTTTTTATTGAATATTGACATTTTTTTAATATTCCAGTAGCCTTTGCTTTTCAAAAGCAGAAAGTTTTTCATTTATTTTAGGCCTTCAAACGCAACATGCATTCCCAAAAAAAATAAAGTGCATTAAAGTGGATAAACCCACAACAAATGAATTATTGTCCTTTTGGCAAAAGTCTGCTTAGCCACAGTAGATATGCTAATAATGTAAACAGAAGGCTCAAGTAAATCTCAATTAAGTGTGTGCTTGTAACCTCATACACTTATACAGGTAGCCTACACAACAGGCTAATAATGTAAACAGAAGGCTCAAGTAAATCTCAATAAGTGTGTGCTTGTAACCTCATACACTTATACAGGTAGCCTACACAACAGGCTAATAATGTAAACAGAGGCCCCACTAAATCTCAATAAGTGTGTGCTTGTAATCTCATACACTTATACAGGTACACAACATATCCCAACGTCACCGCGTCACTGCACGTTCGTTGATTGCGTCACCGCATCAAAAAATTGCGTCACACGCCACTATTCGGCCTTCTTTATAACTCATTCCACGGAAGGCGGAATGTGGCTTTTTTTCCCATATTCGGCCGAATATATTCGGTTACCGATGAATTGGTTCATCCCTAAAAAATATACATTTTTATACATATCGCCCAGCCCTACATTGAAGGCTACAAGGGTGACTCTTTTTATCACCTTTAAAATCCTAATAAAAAAACACATGCATGTTCTGGTCTCTCATAATGATTGTGAACAATAATCAAAATTTCCCCCCAAAAATGCAGGTTCCGTTTAAATTGAACATTTAAAAACATTCCTAGTTGACATTTTCCATCCATCCCATCCATTTTCTACCGCTTATCCCCTTTCGGGGTCACGGGGGGCGCTGGCGCCTATCCCAGCTACAATCGGGCGGAAGGCAGGGTACACCCTGGACAAGTCGCCACCTTTAACCCAAAAAATTGCATTTGGCTACAAATATTGAGTCCTTTTCTTGGGTTCATTTTAATAATGCACGTGACCAATCATCCATTTTCTACTGCTTGTCCCTTTTGGAGCCTATTTCAGCTGCATTAGGGCTGAAGGCGGGGTACAGCCTGGACAAGTCGCCACCTCATCACAGGGCCAACGCAGACAACATTCACACACTAGGGCCAATTTAGTGTTGCCAATCAACCTATCCCCAGGTGCATGTCTTTGGAGGTGGGAGGGGCCTACTTCCAGGTGCATGTCTTTGGAGGTGGGAGGGGCCTATCCCAAGGTGCATGTCTTTGGAGGTGGGAGGGGCCTGTCCCCAGGTGTATGTCTTTGGAGGTGGGAGGGGCCTATCCCCTGGTGCATGTCTTTGGAGGTGGGAGGGGCCTATACCCTGGTGCATGTCTTTGGAGGTGGGAGTGGCCTTTGCTCTAGTGCATGTCGTTGGAGAAGGGAGGGGCCTATCCCCAGGTGCATGTTTTTGGAGGTGGGAGGGTCCTATCCCCAGGTGCATGTCTTTGGAGGTGGGAGGGGCCTATCCCCAGGTGCATGTCTTTGGAGGGGGGAGGGGCCTATCCCCAGGTGCACATCTTTGGAGGTGGGAGAGGCCTATCCCCTGGTGCATGTCTTTGGAGGTGGGAGGGGCCTATCCCCAGGTGCATGTCTTTGGAGGTGGGAGTGGCCTTTGCTCTAGTGCATGTCGTTGGAGAAGGGAGGGGCCTATCCCCAGGTGCATGTTTTTGGAGGTGGGAGGGGCCTATCCCCAGGTGCATGTCTTTGGAGGTGGGAGGGGCCTATCCCCAGGTGCATGTCTTTGGAGGGGGGAGGGGCCTATCCCCAGGTGCACATCTTTGGAGGTGGGAGAGGCCTATCCCCTGGTGCATGTCTTTGGAGGTGGGAGGGGCCTATCCCCAGGTGCATGTCTTTGGAGGTGGGAGGGGCCTATCCGCAGGTGAATGTCTTTGGAGGAAGCCAAAGTACCCGGAGGGAACATGCAAACTTTTCTACACAGAAAGACCCCAAGAACTCAGGACTACTCAGGACTACTCAGGACCGTCGTATTGTGAGGCACATGCACTAACCCTTGTTCCACCGTGCTTCCCGTGATCAATCATGATTAATCCAAATTGTGATTAATCAGATTTTTTTTTTTTTTTTTTAAATAATCATTTGACAGTTTCTACATTTAACATGTTTTGTGCCCAAAATAAGCAAATACTAACTTTAAAAGCGAGACATGTATTAAATGGGATCATGGCATACCGTGACACCTGTTACAATTAGAGATGTCTGATAATGGCTTTTTTGCCCATATCGTCCAACTCTTAATTACAGATTCCGATATCAACCGATACTGATAACTGATATATGGAGTCGTGGAATGAACACAATATTATGCCTCATTTTGTTGTGATGCCCCGCTGGATGCATTAAACAATGTAACAAGGTTTTCCAAAATAAATCAACTCAAGTTATGGAAAAAAATGCCAACATGGCACCGCCATATTTATTACTGAAGTCACAAAGTGCATTATTTTTCTTAACATGCCTCAAAACAGCAGCTTGGAATTTAGGACATGCTGTCCATGAGAAAGCATGAGGAGGTTGAGGTGGGCGGGGTTGGGGGGCGGGGGGGTATATTTTAGCTTCCCGGAAGAGTTAGTGTCGCAAGGGTTTCTGGGTATTTGTCCTGTTGTGTTACGGTGCGGATGGTCTCCCGAAATGTGTTTGGTGTGGGTTCACAGTGTGGCGCATATTTGTAACACTGTTAAAGTTGTTTATACGGCCACCCTCAGTGTGACCTGTATAGCTGTTGACCAAGTATGCATTGAGTTCACTTTGTGTGAAAAGCTGTAGATATTATGTGACTGGGCCGGCCTGCAAAGGCAGTGCCTTTAAGGCAGGCCTGGGCAACTATTTTGACTCGGGGGGTCAAATTTAGAGAAAAAAAATGTGCCAGGGGGCCGGTTTATATATTTTTCAGAAAAGTAATACAACACCTCACAATGAAGTCTGATTGAATACTAAAAATGTTATGTCAGACCGCCTCAAAGACGTAATGGAATTTTATTTTTTTCTATGAACGATAAAACCCTGAATATTGACAACAGATGAACGTCACAACCCCTCTCAATCGACATATTTTACAATCGAGCCAAATGCAACAAAAATGCAACTAACACAGCGAAATATGAACGTGAAGAATAATGATAAAACAAAAAGCATCTACAATCTGATATATGTGATGTATAACTAAGCTTTAGAACTTTCTTGTAAAAATCTCCTTCCACGTCTGTCCCTGACACCCACATTTCAGGCCGCAGTGGAAAAACTCCCCACCCACACTGCCTGGTGTCTCGTATGACCTGCTGTGACGTAAATTACCATAATAACTAGTAGGGTTGTACGGTATACCAGTATTAGTACAGTACAGCGATACTAAAGAATCATATAAGGTACCATACCGCCGCGTCATAAGATTTTTTGTTAAAATAAAGCCCATAATGCAATTTTTTTTGGTCCACTTTATTTAGAATTGTATCAAAGTACCGAAAAGTATCAAAATAATATTGGTATCAGGACAACACTAGTCACTAAAACAGGGGTCGGGAACCTTTTTGGCTGAGAGAGCCAAGAAGCCATATATTTTAAAATGTATTTCCCTAAGAGCCATATATTTTTTTTTAACACCGAACACAACAAAACGTGTGCATTTTTAAGTAAGACCAACATTTCTAGAGTATAATAGGTCTCTTATTCTTTGTAATAACATTGTTATTCGGAAGCAAACTTTGGAGGGGGCGTGGCCTCCGGGCCTGCAGCAAAGCAGGATGTTGCCAGGACCGGCCTCGAAATCAGCGACAGGTGCGTAGAGGGCCCACCTGGGCCTTGTTATCTAATCACCTGTCGCTCTGTTATAAGCAGCAGCCAGGAGGAGAGACAGGGTTGGGGCTGGAGCCAGAGCGTGAGTGAGGACGAAACAGAAAAAGACGATTGCTGGAAAGCAACTGAGAGAAAAATAAAATAAAACAATATTGTAACCCTAAAACAGGCTCTTGGTGGTCTGAAGAACCCCCAGGAGGGCAAGCCCCACACTAACCAATAGTAGATAAATTACTTCTTACCATTAATGCAACTTCTTGAACATAAAAAAGCATGAGAATGTTTTATATTTTGAACGTTATTTTTAACACTGTCATCACAAGTGGAATTATTCGTTACTTATCGTGTTAAGCAATGTCAGCTCAGATTTATCCGAAAGCCAGATGCAGTCATCAAAAGAGCCATATCTGGCTCTAGAGCCATAGGTTCCCTACCCCTGCACTAAAATATCATGCAAAAGCAGAGATTCCAACCATTGAAATACTTTGTATAGTTCAAGACTTACGTCCATTTGAAAACATCACTGCACATCATAATGGCAGTGACACTTTCCATCATAAAGATCAAAAAAAATATTTGGGAATGTCCGGCGGGCCGCATGTGGCCCCCGGCCCTTCATTTTCCCAGGTCTGCTTGAAGGTTTATCGGCGCTCTCTACTGTGAACCACTCCGTACAGCGGCGTTTATAAAAACTTTTAAATTTGACTTTTTGAAACCGATACCGATAATTTCCGATATTACATTTTAAAGCATTTATCGGCCGATATTATCGGACATCTCTAGTTACAAAGACATGTATTTTCTTATTACAACACAGCACGCCAGCAAAAGCACCAGGGAATATATTTGATGTTGTAAACTTTAAAGGGGAACATTATCACCAGACCTATGTAAGCGTCAATATATACCTTGATGGTGCAGAAAAAAGACCATCTATTTTTTTAACCGATTTCCGAACTCTAAATGGGTGAATTTTGGCGAATTAAACGCCTTTCTGTTTATCGCGCTGGAGACGATGACGTCAGAATGTGACGTCGCCGAGGTAACACACCCACCATTTTCATTTTCAACACATTACAAACACCCGGTCTCAGCTCTGTTATTTTCCGTTTTTTTGACTATTTTTTGGAACCTTGGAGACATCATGCCTCGACGGTGTGTTGTCGGAGGGTGTAACAACACTACCAGGGAGGGATTCAAGTTGCACCACTGGCCCGAAGATGCGAAAGTGTCTGCCGCCAGACCCCCATTGAATGTGCCAGAGTGTCTCCACATTTGACCGGCGATGCTAAGGCAGACATGGCACAGAGATGTATGGATAACCTGCAAATGCATTTGCAACTATAAAGTCAACGAAATCACAAAGGTGAGTTTTGTTGATGTTGACTGCCAGCTAATCGATGCTAACATGCTACGCTAATCGATGCTAACATGCTATTTACCGGCGGTGCTAAAGCAGACATGGAACAAAGATGTATGGATAACCTGTAGATGCATTTGCAACTATATTACGTTTCCTTCCACCCACATTTAATGCGAAACAAATACTTACCAATTAACGGATTTAAGTTGCTCCAGTGTCAAAAGATGCGAAAGTCCTGATCGTTTGGTCCGCACATTTTACCGGCGATGCTAACGCAGCTATTCGGCCATGCTATGGCTATGAATAGCGTCAATAGCTATTCGCTCAATAGCTTCAGTTTCTTCTTTAACATTTTCATACTCCAACCATCTGTTTCAATACATGCGTAATCTGTTGAATCGCTTAAGTCGCTGAAATCCGAGTTTGAATCCGAGCTAATGTCGCTATATCTTGCTGTGCTATTCGCCATTGTTTGTTTACATTGGCAGCACTGTGTGACGTCACAGGGAAATGGATAGTGTCTTCGCAGAGAGCTCGGTTGGTAGGGGCGGTATAGCTCGGTTGGTAGAGTGGCCGTGCCAGCAACTTGAGGGTTGCAGGTTCGATTCCCGCTTCCGCCATCCTAGTCACTGCCGTTGTGTCCTTGGGCAAGACACTTTACCCACCTGCTCCCAGTGCCACCCACACTGGTTTTAAAATGTAACTTAGAAATTGGGTTTCACAATGTAAAGCACTTTGAGTCACTTGAGAAAAGCGCCATATAAATATAATTCACTTCACTTCACTTTAACGCTTTATTTAGGGATATTCCGAGACCGGTAAAATTTTGAAAAAAATTTCAAAAAATACAACAAGCCACTGGGAACTGATTTTTATTGTTTTTAACCCTTTTGAAATTGTGATAACCTTCCCCTTTAACATCTAAGTGATTAACGTATAAAGTATGTAATATTTGTTTCATCCCCTCTTAAAAAATTAGACGTCTTTGTTGCTCTACCCTTGCCGTCATTGAGGTCACACCAGGAAAGACTTCACCAGCTGTGCAGTTTAGTGGGACAACCACCCCCGAGGTAGTCGGCTGGCATTTAAGTGTTTAGACCGCCGTGTTCCGCCAGGAGTAGGACACACAAGGTCATTACCTAACTTGGGACGACATTATATGTGTTGCATAGTTTAAAGTAGGGCTGGGAGATATATGGAACATACCGGATATATTGCGGGTTTGTCTCTGTGCGATATAGAAAATGATTGTATGTTGACATTGGAGTATATGTTCTCACAGTAGCGGGCATTACACTACAGGTGGTGGTTTGGCTTCAAGCGGGAAGATGTTGAACAGACAACCCTAATATGTCAAGAATGTGGCAAAAGCATTGCTACAAAAAGTAGCAGCTCTACTAATGTAGCAGCATTTGAAAAGTCACCTGCTAGAGCAGTGGTCCCCAACCACCGGGCCGCGGCTCGATTGGTACCGGGCCGCAGAAGAATTTTTAATTTATTTTTATTTTTTTATTAAATCAACATAAGTGAAGTGAAGTGAATTATATTTATATAGCGCTTTTCTCTAGTGACTCAAAGCGCTTTACATAGTGAAACCCAATATCTAATTTACATTTAAACCAGTGTGGGTGGCACTGGGAGCAGGTGGGTGAAGTGCCTTGCCCAAGGACACAACGGCAGTGACTAGGATGGCGGAAGCAAGAATCGAACCTGCAACCCTCAAGTTGCTGGCACGGCCACTCTACCAACCGAGCTATGCCGCCCCATAACATAAAAAACACAATATATACTTACAATTAGTGCACCAACCCAAAAAACCTCCCATTTTCATGACAAAAACCTCCCTTTTTCATGACAAAGAAAAAAAAAATAAAATAAAATCCACCCCCCGCGGGGCAAATTATCATGCGTTGACCGGTCCGCAGCTACAAAAAGGTTGGGGACCACTGCGCTAGAGAATGAAGAGTGCTTGAAACTCCGCATGTCAACATCTCCAGCCAGTGCCACACCAACAAAATGCAAATGCAACCATTTCCACATCAACACCGTATGAAAAAACTAGTCAACAACAGAAGTAGATAACATCCGCAGGAACCTACCACAGAGCGAAGGACATACACTATTTGATTTCCTATTATGCAGCTCATTTTTTATTTGACACTTATTGAAATATCTTGTGTGACATCATGCACAAAAGTGCACTTTATTTGTTTTAAACTATTGTAGTGGCGTTCTGTACAAAAAGTGCATTTTATTTTAGTATTGTTTTGATATGTCATCTTAGTGACATCATGCACAAAAGTGCACTAATAGCTTGTTTTATAATGTCTCTGACGATCTTGCACTTTCTGTTTTGGAATTGACATGAATGTTTGTGCCACTGCTTAATAACTGTTTAATAAATACACTTTTAGTTGTGATTTCCCTCTCTGCATGAAAGTTTAAAAGTAGCATATATTAATGCAGTATGAAGAAGAATGTTTGAATGTAGACACATAGAATCATCATACTGCTGTGATTATATGTGTCAATTGTTCATTCAAGGCTAAGGCAAAATATCCAGATATATATGGTGTATCGTGACATGGCCTAAAAATATTGAGATAATAATAAAAGACCTTATCGCCCAGTCCTAGTTTAAAGCTCAAATGCAAACGAAATCTTTTTAGCTTTTTGGGATCCCAGTGATACAATATGGCGACAGCGACAAGGAAATACAACTGCATGTGTACCGCCAGACTGCTCAACCACAGGCAGTAATCAGCACTTGGTGCTCAATATTGAGCGCCCCCTATCATATACAGGTGTGTCACTATAACGGCCAGTTTAAGAGCCCTATGATCCAGGTGAGTTGGGGAATGACGCTCTATGCACTTGTCGGGTTAGCTAATTCAGTGTTCTTCAACCTTTTTTGAGCCGAGGCACATTTTTTGCATAGAAAGATCCGGAGACACACCACCAGCAGAAATCATTAAAAAAACTAAACTTGCTTGACAGTAAAAAATTGTTGTCGTAATTGCTGGATATGACTTTAAAGCATAACCAAGCATGCATGACTATAGCTCTTGTCTCAAAGTAGGTGTACTGTCACCACCTGTCACATCACTCCCTAACCTATTTGGACTTTTTTGCAGTTTTCATGTGTATGGTGTAGGGTTGTCCCGATCAGATATTTGGATCGGATCGGCCGCCGATATTCGCCAAAAAATGCGTATCGGTAAGGCATGGGAAAATGACGATCCAGATCTTAAAAAAAACTGCGGTCCGTGTTTTCCAACGCACCGATTTAAATAATACATTCCACTCTTCTGCTGCTCCCTACACTCCGTTCCGCATTTTCCAGCACACCTTCAAAACATCCTCAAGTCTGTGTTCTAACCGTTCAGACGGCCGTGTGAAATTAAAAGTTACGGTAAAAATGTCAGCTGTGTGGGATTATTTTACCCTACAAAACGAAAAAGATGAAGAGGTGGAGTGTAAAACATGCCACAATAAAGTCAAGCGTGGTGGTAAAGTTGTAAGACATTTTAATGACTCTTGCGAGTGAGAGGCTTTTTAGCACTCATCATAGATGAACACAGGAGCAGGCTGACACCTGAGCATCTTGAAGTGCTCGTCTTTGTTCGAAAGATTCTCCCCATTATGCTTTGACTTCAATTGTTTGCCCCCCTTCACTGGGGCAAACAATTGAAGGGAGTTTGTAGATATTTATTATTTTTTTAAAGTTTACACTTGTTCAAGAGCAAGTATTGATGCTGAGTTATAGACATTTTATCCCACTCAGGTTGTTTGTGTGTTTTGCTTTTTTAAGCATTATTTGCTCTTTAAACTGTTCACTTTTTTACGGTTTAATGATGCCATTTCTGTTTGTCATGTATCATTTTTGATATTTTGTGTTTATCCTTGAATACCAACTATTGTGTATTACTCAAACTCACCTAATTCAGCTGGCTAGTTGTTATCAAGAGTACTAAAATCCTTTCCAGCATGAATCTGACAACTACGTAGGCTAAATAACTTTAAACTTTAATACATACTCGGATAGGCCAGTATCGGATCGGAAGTGTAAAAACAATATCGGTATCGGATCGGAAGTGCAAAAACCTGGATCGGGAAATCCCTAGTGTAGTGTTTTAATTCTTGTCTAGTGCTCCTATTTTAGTGGCTTTTTCTCTTTTTTCTGTGTTTTCCTGTAGCAGTTCCATGTCTTCCTTTGAGCGCTATTCCCCGCACCGGTTTTGTTTTAGCAATCAAGACTATTTAAGTTGTTTTTATCCTTCATTGTGGGGACGTTGTCAATTGTCATGTCATGTACATTGTAGACACCATCTTTGCTCCACAGTAAGTCTTTGCTGTCGTCCAGCATTCTGTTTTTGTTTACTTTGTAGCCAGTTCAATTGTAGTTTCGTTTTGCATATCCTTCCCTAAGCTTCACTGCATTTTCTTAGGGGAACTCACCTTTTGTTTATTTTTGGTTTAAGCATTAGACCCCTTTTTACCTGGACACTGCATCCTGCTGTCTCCGACATCTACAAAGCAATTGATAACCGGCTGCCACCTAGTGATATGGAAGAGTATTACAGGGTTACTCTGCCGAGCTCTAGACAGCACCGACACTCAACAACAACACATCATTTGCAGACTATAATTACTGGTTTGCAAAAAAATATTTTTAACCCAAATAGGTGAAATCACACAATCTCATGGCACACTAAACACAGAGTTAGGGAATGCCGCTCAATGCACTTGTCGGGTTAGCTAATTAGCCACCATGCTACTCATTCATAGTGTGCAGGAATGCAGATGACAGGGTTATTTATACCTGGGGCAATGGACGCTGAAATGGTTGCCAGAAAATTTACAGCAGCCATGGAGAAGGTGGCAAGATGGCTACATGACTCTTGTCTTACATTAAGCATTAAGAAAACAGCAACAATGCATTTTGTAAACAAATATAAAATGTCATCCTTTCCAAATATAACTGTTTTAATAAGGTAATTACCAGGGTGACATTCTAGACCTGGGGTCGGAAACCCGCGGCTCCGGAGCGGCATGCGGCTCTTTGGCCACTCTGATGTGGCTCAGCTGCATAATCGCCAACCCCCCCGATTGTTTCGGGGGGTTTCCGGATTTTGGTGCCTCTCCCGGACATCACCCGGGGTTAACATTCTCCAACTTTCACTCGGACGACAATATTGAGGGCGTGCCGTGATGGCTGTACTTCTAAAGTCCTCTACAACATGTCATCGCGCCCGTACGAGATTGCAAGCCGCATACTTGCTAAACAGCCATACAGGTTACACTGAAGGTTGTGATATAAACTTTAACACTCTTACTAATATGCGCCACGCTGTGGACCCACACCAAACAAGAATGACAAACACATTTCGGGAGAACATCCGCACTGTAACACAATATACACGCAACATAACAGTTACCCAGCATTCCCCTGCATCCATGACTCTTCCAGGCTATATTATACACCCCCGCGCCCCCAACCCCGCCCACCTCAACCGACGCACGGAGGGGGGAGTTTCAAGCACTCCTTATTTTCTAGCGGGTGACTTTTCAAATGATGCTACAATTTAGCAGTCGTGTTACTTTTTGTAACAACGCTTTTGCCCCACACTATTACTGTTGTGTGTTCAACATCTTCCCGCTTGAAGCCAAACCACCGCCAGACGATGAACCACCTGCTGTTTTTCTTGGGAATTAATTCTTCCTTCATTGGTTACCAGATTCGCACCTTCTCTCTCTCGTCTTACTTATTAAGGATGTAACGGTACGTGTATTTGTATTTAATCATTTCGGTACGGGGGTGTACCGAACAAGTTTCTAAGCTAAAGTCTTAACAAGCTGCTTTGCTTCTTCTGCCTCTGTGTCCGCAGCCAGCATTGTCCCACCCACACTACCATCTGATTGGTTACATACAGTATATAGCGGTAACAGCCAATCAGCAGTGCGTAGTCAGACCGTAACAGCCAATCAGCAATGCGTATTCAGAGCGCATGTAGTAAATGCTTCAGCATCGAGCAGATAGGTGTTTAGCAGGTGAGCATAAGGCAGCGTACTCTCCCCAAATGATAATAAACACCTCCCAGTAAACTACTAGTAACATCACTATGAGCCCGTTGACCTTCTAGAAACTTAAACTGCAGCTCAGCTCGCTCGCAGTTCTGGCTTGAGGTGAAGGCTAATTAGCTTTTAGTGTAACGTTAGCTCATTTTGCGGTGTGTGTGTGTGTTGTACGGACAGAAACGCTTTGAATGGCAGGATCTCTGCTATCACATGTTGATAAAAATATAACATTTACATAATAAAAATCAACTACAGGCTTCCCAAATGCTGTGATAAAGTAAGCACAATAAGTTGACTTGAAACTGTTTAATGTTGCACTTTTTATATGTAGAAGAAAAGTTTTGTCATTTTATTTATTCTGAGCAACAACTTGAGGCAGTTTAATGTGGATTAACAAGGGCAGAATTATTATAGTGTTCCCAATGTTAAAAGGATAAAGCCATTGTTTACAAATATGGTAAATAAATAACCCAAAAATGTATATTTTGTTGTTTTCTTACTGTACCAAAAATGAACCAAACCGTGACCTCTAAACCGAGGTACATACCGAACCGAGATTTTTGTGCACCGTTACACAAACCCGCGATATATCGCCCAGCCTCACGTTGCATACATGTTTTTACCTTTTGCATATTGGGATCACAACAAACTATCCTCGTCTCACCCGACTCATTCTGACTTTTAGAAAGCGATTAACTACCTGCCGCCACCTACTGGCGTGGAGTATTACATGGTTACCCTGCCAACGGCACATTATTTGCAGATTATAATTATCGAGATGCAAAGAATGTTTTTTGGACCAATTAGGTGAAGTTGCGTAATTTCCCACGGCACACCAGACAATATCTCACGCCACATTGTTTGAAAAACACAGGTCTAACCGACATAAAACACATTCGTTTGGACGGAACAAAAGCCTCTTAAAGTATGAATACTAAAAGTTATTATTGCGGCAGCAAATCAGTCCAGAGATCAAAATGTGGTTTCTTTCCTGTGCAATCCTGTATTCGATGCACTTGCACAGAGAGATCAAAGGCACAGAGCATAACACAAGGAGGTCATGTTTGTATGTAGATGGGGACGATTTGAAGGCAAAAACAAAAGAGAGCATCTGCAGATGAAGCGCAGTTCTGACCACAAATGTTGACGTGCTCCAACCACAACACCTCTCAGTTTGATACCTCCTGACAGCACCCTGAAGGCCGGGAGCAACTGTTCACTGTGTGTGCCAGCCTTGTCTCAACTATGCAACTGTTCAATTCAAATGTTTCCAATTCAGGGTTTCCCCGCAGTGCTTTGTTGTTAATAGGGGAACATTTTCACAATTTCAGAAAGGTTAAAACCAATAAAAATCAGTTCCCAGTGGCTTATTTTATTTTTCGAAGTTTTTTTTCTAAATTTTACCCGTCGTGGAATATCCCGAAAACAGGCTTCAAAGTGCCTGATTTTCGCTATCTGTAAATCCACTCGTCCATTTTCCTGTGACGTCACATAGTGATGCCAATACAAGCAAACATGGCGGATAGCACAGCAAGATATAGCGACATTAGCTCGGATTCAGACTCTGATTTCAGCGGCTTAAGCGATTCAACAGATTGTGCATGTATTGAAACGGATGGTTGGAGTGTGGAGGCAGATAGCGAAAATGAAATTGAAGAAGAAACTGAAGCTATTGAGCGAATAGCTATTGAAGCTATTCGGCGATCGCCTTCTAACCAACAACTGCATTTTTTGACCACTGGAGCAACTTAAATCCATCGATTGGTAAGTGTTTGTTTGGCATTAAATGTGGATGGAGGGAAACGCTGCATGCAAATAATAATAATAATAACAATGGATTCGATTTATATCGCGCTTTTCTATTGTTAGATACTCAAAGCACTCACAGAGAAGTTGGAACCCATCATTCATTCACACCTGGTGGTGGTAAGCTACATCAGTAGCCACAGCTGCCCTGGGGTAGACTGACGGAAGCGTGGCTGCCAGTTTGCGCCTACGGCCGCTCCGACCACCACCAATCATTCATTCATCATTCATTCACCAGTGTGAGCGGCACCGGGGGCAAGGGTGAAGTGTCCTGCCCAAGGACACAACGGCAGCGATTTGGATGTCAATAGGTGGGAAGCGAACCTGCAACCCTCAGGTTTCTGGTATGGTCGCTCTACCCACTATACAGCTACAAATGTACATACAGCTAGCCTAAATAGCATGTTAGCATCGATCAGCTGGCAGTCATGCCATGACCAAATATGTCTGATTAGCACATAAGTCAATAACATCAACAAAACTCACCTTTGTGATTTCGTTGACTTTATCGTTGGAAATGCATCTGCTTTGAGTGTCGCAGGGTATCCACACAATTTTGCCATTTCTGCCATGTTAGCATCAATTAGCATGCCGTGCTAATTGTTGCACACTCCACGTAGGACAACTTGAATCCCTCCCTGTTGGTGTTGTTACACCCTCCGACAACACACCGACGAGGCATGATGTCTCCAAGGTACGGAAAACAGTCGAAAAAACTGAAAATAACAGAGCTGTTTTGACTTGTGTGTGTAATGTGTTTGAGAAAATGGTGGATTGCTTCCCACTGTAACGTCACGGGTGAAAGGTCATCGCTCCAACAGCGGAAAATTGAAAGGCGTTTAAATCGCCAAATTCACCCTTTTAGAAATCGGAAATCAGTTAAAAAAACTGTCTTTTTTTCTGCAACATCAAGGTATATATTGACGCTTACATAGGTCTGGTGATAATGTTCCCCTTTAAGGCGGCCGCCTTAACAACAAAGAGCCACCGCCTAAACCAGAAGTCAGGGACCTTTTTGGCTGAGAGAGCCATGAAAGCCAAATATTTCAAAATGTATTTCCATGAGAGCCATATAATATTTTTTTAACACTGAATACCGTATTTCCTTGAATTGCTGCCGGGTATATAGTATGCGCCTGCCTAGAATTACTGCCGGGTCCAACTCGTTTTGCCAAATAATTAGCATATGCCTAGAATTTCCACAGGGTCAAACTCGTCACGTCACGAGTGACACTTCATCTGTCATCATTTTCAAAATGGAGGAGGCTGATTTCAATAATTTGAAATCGCATAAAGCGAAGAAGATTAAGAGCTATTCAGTAGGATTTAAGGTCCAAGCTATTGAATATGCTAAAAAGAACAATAAGCAGCTATGTTTTATTAATATACCGTAGCTGCGTGTGTCAAATATAAGTCATAAAATGACTCCCGCCTCCTGGTGGTAGAGGGCGCTAGTGATCCTTCTTGCGACTACTCGGCTGCAGAAGAAGTGACAACAAGCAGCAAGAGTGAGCAGCGATTGTTTATTTTTTCTTCTCGCTTGCACTTTTAACATGGAGGATTACATATCTAAAATAAAACAGTTTTCTAAACTGGACTTTCAATGGAAGCAGGAGGTAATAAAGGAAGATCTCCATCCAGACAGAGAGACTTTCAAAACTAAAGAAAGATAAGGAAGACTTCTATAAACAAGTTATCGATGCTTTTGATCAGAAGGAGCTGGCATGGACTTCATTTATAAGTAAAGGTAAGACCATAATAAAGTTTTTTTTTTTTTATTAAATGTGCTTTTCATGATGGTATTCTTACATCACACTCAAATTTATAAGCGCAGGCCTAAATTTACCACATGCCTTTGGTAAACGCCGGAGTGGGAAGAGGTTATAAATAAATTAGCGCCCCGGCGGCAATTCAAGGAAATACGGTACAACTCAATGCGTGCATTTTTAAGTAAGACCAACATTTTTAGAGTATACCGGTAATAAGTCTCTTATTCTTTTTAAAACCATTGTTATTCTAAAGTTAACCAATAATAAACATATTAATGCGACATCTTGGAGAGGTGCGATAGAAAACGGATGGTTGGATTAAAATGCATGAGAATGTTTTAAAATTTGAACCTTATTTTTAACACTGTGATTACCAACGGAATTATTCATTACTTACCGTGTTCAGCAATGTCAGCTAAGATTTACCTAAGAGCCAGGTGCAGTCATCAAAAGAGCCACAGGTTCCCTACCCCTGGCCTAACCTAAAGTCTTAACAAGCTGCTCCGCTTAGTTCTGCCTCTGTCAGTACGTCTCTGCAGAACCCAGGATTGTCCCACCCACAGAACCATTTGATTGGTTACACGCAGAGCGGTAACAGCCAATCAGCACTGTGTATTCAGAGCGAATGGAGTCAGTGCTCTTGCGGTGGGGTGAGCAGAAAGGTGTCCAGCAGGTAAGCATAAGGCAACGGACTCTCCCCAAATGATAACAAACACCCCCCAGTCAACTAGTAGTAACATCACTATGAGCCCGTTGACGTTCTACAAACATAAGCGGCGGCTCAGCTCACTCGCAGTCCTTGAGGGGAAGGCTAATTAGCTTTTAGCGCAAGGTTAGCTCATTTTGCTACCACATGTTGCTCGTTCTGCTACCACGTTGATAAAAATATAACATTTGCATAATAAAAATCAAATACAGGCTTCCCAATTGCTGTAATAAATCAAGCCTGATGAGTTGAACGTATGTCAGCATGTGGCCCCACTTTTAACTCTTTTTCCAAAGGCTTATTTATTGCAAACGCTTACTTACAGTAAGTCATTAATTTGACTTAGCAAGTCATTATTTTGACTTAGTAAATTAGTAGGTCAAAATATTGACTAAGTTATAATAATGACATACTTAGTATCTCAGGTAACTAGGAGTGTTTTGTATTTACTTTCAGAAAAAATATCGAGCTGTATATTGTACGTCGCCAATCAGCAAATGGAGCGGAAAACACAACCAAAAATTGTCGACTTCTTCACGCGACGAAGCCGGCCTACTTCACCGCAGTCTGTAGTCTATTGCCCCCCCAGGCTGTGGTGGCAGCGACGAGGTGGAGACGTGATGGCGACAGGCCAAGTTACACCGATCCATAACACCCACCCAACCCCTTCCCCGGTCTGTCCGCTGGAGAGACACCACCTTAACTAACACATTTTCTGGGGGAAACACTGCAATTCATTCTTAAAGGGGAACATTATCACCAGACCTATGTAAGCGTCAATATATACCTTGATGGTGCAGAAAAAAGACCATCTATTTTTTTAACCGATTTCCGAACTCTAAATGGGTGAATTTTGGCGAATTAAACGCCTTTCTGTTAATCGCGCTGGAAGCGATGACGTCAGAACGTGACGTCACCGAGGTAACACACCCACCCTTTTCATTTTCAACACATTACAAACACCGGGTCTCAGCTCTGTTATTATCCGTTTTTTTGACTATTTTTTTGGAACCTTGGAGACATCATGCCTCGTCGGTGTGTTGTCGGAGGGTGTAACAACACTAACAGGGAGGGATTCAAGTTGCACCACTGGCAAGAAATCTGCCGCCAGACCCCCATTGAATGTACCAAAGTGTCTCCACATTTTACCGGCGATGCTAAGGCAGACATGGCACAGAAATGTATGGATAACCTGCAAATGCATTTGCAACGATAGTCAACGAAATCAAAAAGGTGAGTTTTGTTGATGTTGACTGCCAGCTAATCGATGCTACCATGCTACGCTAATCGATGCTAACATGCTATTTACCGGCGGTGCTAAAGCAGACATGGCACAGAGATGTATGGATAACCTGTAGATGCATTTGCAACTATATTACGTTTCCTTCCACCCAGATCTAATGCGAAAAAAACACTTACCAATCGACGGATTTAAGTTGCTCCAGTGTCACTAAATAAGAAAGTCCTGATCGTTTGGTCCGCACATTTTACCGGCGATGCTAACGTAGCTATTCGGCCATGCTATGGCTATGAATAGCGTCAATAGCTATTCGCTCAATAGCTTCAGTTTCTTCTTCAATATTTTCATACTCCAACCATCTGTTTCAATACATGCGTAATCTGTTGAATCACTTAAGTCGCTGAAATCCGAGTTTGAATCCGAGCTAATGTCGCAATATCTTGCTGTGGTATTCCCATTGTTTGTTTACATTGGCAGCACTGTGTGACGTCACAGGGAAATGGCCAGTGTCTTCGCAGAGAGCCGAAAATAAGGCACTTTAAAGCTTTATTTAGGGATATTCAGAGACCGGTAAAATTTTGAAAAAAAATTTAAAAAAATACAACAAGCCACTGGGAACTGATTTTTATTGTTTTTAACCCTTTTGAAATTGTGATAATGTTCCCCTTTAAAATCAAATCACCATAGCTCACCTGGGTTGCGAGTTCTCCTCGTACATCCGCTCTTTGCCCTCCTTGAACAGACTGATGGTCTGCTTGGTTTTCTTGGTCAGGTTCTCCATGAACACTCGGAAGTACTCGTTCTCTCCCAGGGTCTCCATTTTGCCTTCGTATCGGGACAGGATTGTGCGCAGGTGCTGGTACGTGTCTGGCAGCAGGTCCAGTATGTATGGCGGGCTGTTCTTCAAGGCCAACTTGGGGTTCTGGCACAAACGCACCACCTGCAAAGGATAGAGGATGCATTTAGACGAGAGCTGTCTGATAATGGCTTTTTTGCCTATATCCGATATTGTCCAACTCTTAAAGGCCTACTGAAATGAGATTTTCTTATTTAAACGGGGATAGCAAGTCCATTCTATGTGTCATACTTGATCATTTCGTGATATTGCCATATTTGTGCTGAAAAGATTTAATAGAGAACATCCACGATAAAGTTCGCAACTTTCGGTGCTAACAGAAAAGCCTTGCCTCTACCGGAAGTCGCAGACGATGACGTCACATGTTCATGGCACCTCACATATTCACATTCAATCAATCAATCAATTAATGTTTACTTATATAGCCCTAAATCACTAGTGCCTCAAAGGGCTGCACAAACCACAAGACAAACCACTACGACATCCTCGGTAGGCCCACATACGGGTAAAGAAAACTCACACGCAGTGGGACGTCGGTGACAATGATGACTATGAGAACCTTGGAAAGGAGGAAAGCAATGGATGTCGGGCGGGTCTAACATGATACTGTGAAAGTTCAATCCATAATGGATCCACACAGTGGCGAGAGTCCAGTCCAAAGCGGATCCAACACAGCAACGAGAGTCCCGTTCACAGCGGAGCCAGCAGGAAACCATCCCAAGCGGAGGCGGATCAGCAGCGCAGAGATGTCCCCAGCCGATACACAGGCAATCAGTACATGGCCACTGGACCGGACCGGACCCCCTCCACAAGGGAGAGTGGGAGATAGGAGAAAAAAGAAAAGAAACGGCAGATCAACTGGTCTAAAAAGGGAGTCTATTTAAAGGCTAGAGTATACTAATAGTTTTAAGGTGAGACTTAAATGCTTCTACTGAGGTGGCATTTCGAACTGTTACCGGGAGGGCATTCCAGAGTACTGGGGCCCGAAATGAAAACGCTCTATAGCCCGCAGACTTTTTAGTCAGTCGAGGCGAGGCGTAACAAACGCATGGATAATGATCCCAGCATCTTTAGTGGACAGAATGGAGCGAATTTTAGCGATACAACGGAGATGAAAGAAGGCCGTTTTACTAACACTTTTAATGTGTGACTCAAAGGAGAGAGTTGGGTGGAAGATAATACCCAGATTCTTTACCGTGTCGCCTTGTTTAATTGTTTGGTTGTAAAATGTTAGAGTTGTATTATTAAATAGAGGTCGGTGTCTAGCAGGACCGATAATCAGCATTTCCGTTTCTTTGGCGTTGAGTGGCAAAAAGTTAGCGGACATCCATTGTTTAATTTCATTAAGACACGCCTCCAGCTGACTACAATCCGGCGTGTTGGTCAGCTTAAGGGGCATGTAGAGTTGGGTGTCATCAGCATAACAGTGAAAGCTAATACCGTATTTGCATATGATGTCACCTAGCGGCAGCATGTAGATGCTGAAGAGTGCAGGGCCAAGGACCGAACCCTGGGGAACTCCACACGTTACCTTAACATAGTCCGAGGTCACATTGTTATGGGAGACACACTGCACCCTGTCAGTAAGATAAGAGTTAAACCAAGACAGGGCTAAGTCTGACATACCAATTCGTGTTTTGATACGTTCTAATAAAATATTATGATCGACGGTATCGAAAGCAGCGCTAAGATCGAGGAGCAGCAACATAGATGACGCATCAGAATCCATCGTTAGCAATAGATCATTAGTCATTTTTGCGAGGGCTGTCTCAGTGGAGTGATTTGCCCTGAAACCCGATTGAAAGGTTTCACATACATTTTTAGACGCTAAGTGTTCATTTAACTGCTGCGCAACAATTTTTTCGAGGATTTTTGAAATTAATTTTAATGGGAGCCTCCAACAAAAACAGCTATTTGGACCGAGAAAACGACAATTTCCCCATTAATTTGAGCGAGGATGAAAAAACTTGATTGCATTAAGACGGATTCATATGTTTTTACAAACATTTACTAGGATAATTCTGGGAAATCCCTTATCTTTCTATTGTGTTGCTAGTGTTTTAGTGAGTTAAATAGTACCTGATAGTCGGAAGTGTACGTCTACAGCCAGGGAAGTCGACGGCAGCTTTATGGGCAGCACAAACTCAGCTAATATCCGGTAACAAGCGACTTTTTAACCACAATTTTCCCACCGAAACCTGCTGGTTGACATTCGGTTGGGATCCATGTCCGCTCTGATCCATAGTAAAGTTTCACCTCCGTGAATTTTAAACAAGGAATCACCGTGTGTTTGTGTGGCTAAAGGCTAAAGCTTCCCAACTCCATCTTTCTACTGTGAGTCCTGCAATATTAATTGAACAAATTGCAAAAGATTCAGCAACACACATCCCCAAAATACTGTGTAATTATGCCGTTAAAGCAGACGACTTTTAGCTGTGTGTGTGTGTGCAGCGCTCATATTCATAACAGTCCGTGACGTCACGCGTACACGTCATCATTACGCGACGTTTTCAAGAAAAAACTTCCGGGAAATTTAAAATTGCAATTTAGTAAACTGGCATGTGTTGCAATGTTAATATTTCATCATTGATATATAAACTATCAGACTGCGTGGTGGGTAGTAGTGGCTTTCAGTAGGCCTTTAAATGACCGTTTCCGATATCAACCGATACCGATATATACAGTCGAGGAATGAACACATGATTATGCCTCATTTTGTTGTGATGCCCCCGCTGGATGCATGAAACAATGTAACAAGGTTTTCCAAAATAAATCAACTCAAGTTATGGAAAAAAAATGCCAACATGGCACTGCCATATTTATTACTGAAGTCACAAAGTGCATTATTTGTTTTTTAATATGTCACAAAACAGCAGCTTGGAATTTGGGAGATAGCGTCCCGGAAGAATTAGTGATGCAACAGGTTCTGGGTATTTGTTCTGTTGTGTTTATGTTGTGTTACGGTGCAGGTGTTCGTCATTCATGTTTGGTGTGGGTTCACAGTGTGGCGCATATTTGTAACAGTGTTAAAGTTGTTTATACGGCCACCCTCAGTGTGACCTGTATGGCTGTTGACCAAGTATGCCTTGTTTATTGGAGCTTTGTACTTCTCCCTATATCCGTGTACTAATCTGTACAGCGGCGTTCTAAAAAGTCATAAATTTTACTTTTTGAAACCAATACTGATAATATCCGAGATTACATTTTAAAGCATGGATGTCAAACTCTGGCCCGCGGGCCAAATATGGCCCGCCATGTAATTTCATTTGGCCCTGGAGGCAATATCAAATTAACATTAGAGCTGGCCCGCCGGTATTATACAGAGGCAGTGCCGCCGTAACACCGCATTCACCGCTAATGCTCATACTTGCCAACCCTCCCGATTTTCCCGGGAGACTCCCGAAATTCAGTGCCCCTCTCGAAAATCTCCCTGGGCAACCATTCTCGTGAATATCTCCCAATTTCCACCCGGACAACAATATTGGGTAGGGGCCGTGCCTTAGAGGCAATGCCTTTGACGTTCTCTACAACCTGTCGTCACGTCCGCTTATCCTCCATACAAACAGCGTGCCGGCCAAGCCTCATGTTATAAGCAGCTTGTACACACACATAAGTGAATGCAACGCATACTTAGTCAACAGCTATACAGGTCACACTGAGGGTGGCCGTATAAACAACTTTAACACTGTTACAAATATGCACCACACTGTCAACCCACACCAAACAAGAATGACAAATACATTTCGAGAGAACATCATGCATACTTAGTCAACAGCTATACAGGTCACACTGAGGGTGGCCATATAAACAACTTTAACACTGTTACAAATATGCACCACGCTGTCAACCCACACCAAACAAGAATGACAAACACATTTCGGGGGAACATTATCCATACTTAGTCAACAGCTATACAGGTCACACTGAGGGTGGCCGTATAAACAACTTTAACACTGTTACAAATATGCACCACGCTGTCAACCCACACCAAACAAGAATGACAAACACATTTCGGGAGAACATCATGCATACTTAGTCAACAGCTATATAGGTCACACTGATGGTGGCCGTATAAACAACTTTAACACTGTTACAAATATGCACCACGCTGTCAACCCACACCAAACAAGAATGACAAACACATTTCGGGAGAACATCATGCATACTTAGTCAACAGCTATACAGGTCACACTGAGGGTGGCCGTATAAACAACTTTAACACCGTTACAAATATGCACCACTCTGTCAACCCACACCAAACAAGAATGACAAACACATTTCGGGAGAACATCAGGCATACTTAGTTAACAGCTATACAGGTCACACTGAGGGTGGCCGTATAAACAATTTTAACACTGTTACAAATATGCACCGCGCTGTCAACCCACAACAAACAAGAATGACAAACACATTTCGGGAGAACATCATGCATACTTAGTCAATAGCTATACAGGTCACACTGAGGGTGGCCGTATAAACAACTTTAACACCGTTACAAATATGCACCACGCTGTCAACCCACACCAAACAAGAATGACAAACCCATTTCGGGAGAACATCATGCATACTTAGTCAACAGCTATACAGGTCACACTGAGGGTGGCCGTATAAACAACTTTAACACTGTTACAAATATGCACCACGCTGTCAACCCACACCAAACAAGAACGACAAACACATTTCGGGAGAACATCATGCATACTTGGTCAACAGCTATACAGGTCACACTGAGGGTGGCCGTATAAACAACTTTAACACTGTTACAAATATGCACCACGCTGTCAACCCACACCAAACAAGAATGACAAACACATTTCGGGAGAACATCATGCATACTTAGTCAACAGCTATACAGGTCACACCAAGGGTGGCCGTATACACAACTTTAACACTGTTACAAATATGCACCACGCTGTCAACCCACACCAAACAAGAATGACAAACACATTTCGGGAGAACATCCGCACCGTAACACAACAGAACAAATACACAGAACCCCTTGCAGCACTAACTCTTCCGGGACGCTACAATACACGCTACCACCTAAAAGGTTAATTCGTTCAACCTTGGCCCAAGGCTTTGTTCAGTTTTAAATTGCAATTTTGAAGAAACTACAATATAATGTCAAAAGGCAACTGTAGCGTTCCATTCCGTAGAACATCTTTTTTACCCAGGCCGCATTTTCAATAAAAAGGAACAAAACTACGGAACTCTCTACCTGAAAATTTGAAAAGTAGACCTGCATTTGTCACTTTCAAAAAACAAACAAGATGGATGGATAAGATAGATAGATAAGATAGATAGTACTTTATTGATTCCTTCAGAAGAGTTCTCTCAGGAAAATTTTAATTCCAGCAGCAGTGTACAGAGTTGAGATCGAATGTAAAAAATAAAAAGTAAATAAAAGGGGTATGAATGGAAACAAAATAGAAAAATATTACAATAAAAATAAAAAGCCACGATGAGAATGAAAAACTATAACATAAAATAAGAATATAACAAGAGAAACTAGGCAGTAGTGACCATGTTATGTAAATTGTGGCGAGTTAAGCAACACTCGTGTTCTCATGTTTAGTTTTTACTAATGTTTACTTATTGGATTTTGTTTAGTTTGCACTCTGTGTTAGTTATTATTATTATTGGCTTTTATCTAGTTTGCACTTTGTGTTATTATTATTATTATTGGCTTTTACCTATTTTACACTTTATCTGTTATTATTATTGACTTTGATCTAGTTTGCACTCTGTCTTTGTTATTATTATTATTGGCTTTTATCTAGTTTGCACTTTGTGTTATTGTTATTATTATTGGCTTGTACCTAGTTTACACTTTATCTGTTATTATTATTGGCTTTTATGTAGTTTGTACTCTGTCTTTGTTATTATTATTATTGGCTTTTGTCTTGTTTGCACTTTGTGTTATTATCATTATTATTATTATTATTATTAATATTATAGGCTTTTACCTAGTTTGCACTTTATCTCTTATCATTATTATTATTATTATTATTGTTGCTATTATTATTGGCTTTTATCTAGTTTGCACATTGTGTTACTATTATTATTATTGGCTTTCATCTAGTTTTCACTTTGTGTTATTATTATTATTGACTTTTATCTAGTTTGCATTTTGTGTTATTATTTCTAATATTATTGGCTTTTACCTAGTTTGCACTTCATCTGTTATTATTATTATTATTGCTTTTATCTAGTTTGCACTCTGTGTTATTATTATTATTATTGGCTTTATCTAGTTTGCACTTTGTGTTACTATTATTATTTATATTATTATTATTATTATTGGCTTATATCTAGTTTTCCCTTTGTGTTATTATTATTGACTTTTATCTAGTTTGCATTTTGTGTTATTATTTCTAATATTATTGGCTTTTACCTAGTTAGCGCTTCATCTGTTATTATTATTATTATTATTGCTTTTATCTAGTTTGCACTTTGTGTTATTATTATTATTATTACTGGCTTTTATGTAGTTTGCATTTTGTGTTATTATTTCTAATATTATTGGCTTTTACCGAGTTTGCACTTCATCTGTTATTATTATTATTATTGCTTTTATCTAGTTTGCACTTTGTGTTATTATTATTATTGGCTTTTATCTAGTTTGCACTTTATCTGTTATCAATATTATTATTACTTACTATATATATATATGTAATTATAACTATTATTATTATTACTTTTGGCTTTTATCTAGTTTGCACTTTGTCTGTGTTATTATTATTTTTGGCTTTTATCTAATTTGCACTTTGTGTTATATATTGTTATAATTATTATTATTAATTAATATCATTGGCTTTTACCTAGTTTGCACTTTATCTGTTATCAATATTATTATTACTATATATATATATATATATATATATATATGTATATATATATATATATATATATATATATAAGAATATATATATACATATATATATAAGAATATATATATACATATATATATATACACACACACATACATATATATATATATATACATATATAATTACTATAAAGTACTTTATATTCTATTCTATTATTGGCTTTTATCTAATTTGCACTTTGTCTGTGTGATTATTATTGGCTTTTATCTAGTTTGCACGTTGTATTATTATTATTGGCTTTTATCTAGTTTGCACTTTGTGTTTGTACGATTATCACTATTATCGAATCCTCTGAGTTGCTGCAAACACTATGACACACATACTGGATGACTGATTCAGATATCTATGTTTCTGTATCAATCAATCAATCAATGTTTACTTATAGAGCCCTAAATCACTAGTGTCTCAAAGGGCTGCACAAACCACCACGACATCCTCGGTAGGCCCACATAAGGGCAAGGATCTGTCCCTATTTTAAATAAGCCTTTTATATTTCAGTTATTTCACCTTTTTTTAAGCACATAACTCCACATGTGTTCATTCATAGTTTTGAGGCCTTCAGTGACAATCTACAAAGTAAATAGTCATGAAAATAACCAAAACACATTGAATGAGAAGGTGAATGACATTTTATATCTTTCCAGAGAGCCTGTTTAGGAGCGGCAAATGTGAGGAAAAATCCACCATGTCCCTCACATGTTCGCTCCAAGACTAGAGGTGGGGGAAATAATGGATTTTGAGATGCATTGCCATTCAGACATGGTCACTTATGGAATCGATTAGTAAACGTTAGGGATGCACCGAAATGAAAATGTGTGGCCAAAGCCGAATAAAATTTAAACGCTTGGCCGAAGGCCGAATACCGAATAATGAATGCAGTTTTTCAAAAAAAAAATGTAATATTGCATAAATAGCCTAGAATAAATATTTAGACATGTTTTTCAAATAAAGTATTTTTTTTATTGAATATCGACATTTTTTTAATATTCCAGTAGTCTTTGCTTTTCAAAAAAAGCACAGTTTTTCATTTATATTAGGCCATCAAACAAAACATGCATTCCCAAAAAAAAATAAAGTGCATTAAAGTGGATAAACCCACAACAAATGAATTATTGTCCTTTTGGCAAAAGTCTGCTTAGCCACAATAGATATGCTAATAATGGAAACAGAAGGCTCAAGTAAATCTCAATTAAGTGTGTGCTTGTAACCTCATACACTTATACAGGTAGCCTACACAACAGGCTAATAATGTAAACAGAGGCCCCACTAAATCTCAATAAGTGTGTGCTTGTAACCTCATACACTTATACAGGTACACAACATATCCCAACGTCACTGCACGTTGGTTGATTGCGTCACCGCGTCAAAAAATTGCGTCACACGCCACTATTCGGCCTTCTTTTTAACTCATTCCACCGAAGGCCGAATGTGGCTTTTTTTGCCATATTCGGCCGAATATATTAGGTTACCGATTAATCGGTGCATCCCTAGTAAACGTCAATAATCAATCGCTTTATTAAAGTAAATAAAGTAATGCAGACAGTTCTAAAATGTGGCGGACTTCAGCGAGCCACCTCGCCGAGAGATCCAAACAGCTCCGTTGTTACAGGGCAGTGTTTTTCAACATTTTTTGCGTTGAAAAAAATGCGGAGGAACACCACGGGCAGAAATCATTAAAAAACAAAACTCAGTCAACGGTAAAAATTCGTCGTCGCAATTGTTGGATATGACTTTAAAGCATAACCAAGCATGCATGACCATAGGTCGAGTGTTTTAGTTCTATTCTTACGCTCCTATTTCCGTGGCTTTTTCTTTTTGGGGCGGGAGTTTCCTGTAGCAGTTTCATGTCTTCCTTTGAGCGATATTTCCCGCATCTGGTTTGTTTTAGCAACCAAGAATATTTAAGTGTTTTTTATCCTTCTTTGTGGGGACATTGTCAATTGTAATGTCAAATATATTGCAGACACCATATTTGCTCCACAGTAAGTCTTTGCTGTCGTCCAGCATTCTGTTTTTGTTTACTTTGTAGCCAGTTCAATTGTAGTTTTGTTTTGCACATGCCTTTTCTTAGTGGAACTCACCTTTTGTTTATTTTTGGTTTAAGCATTAGATACCTTTTTACCTTCACACTGCCTCCCGCTGTTTCCGTCATCTACGAAGCAATTAGCTACTGGCTGCCACCTACTGATATGGTAGAGTATTACACGGTTACTCCGTAGAGCTCAAGACAGCACAGACACTCAACAACAACACATCATTTGCAGACTGTAATTACTGGTTTGCAGAAAATATTTGTAACCCAAATAGGTTAAATTAAATAATCTCCTACGGCACACCAGACTGTATATCACGTTATAGGGTACGATATGCTTAATTGGGATTGACGCAAGCCGTGGGCCGATCACCCTGTGGCTGGCCACCCCTGGAGAGGGTGTCTAGCGATAAGGCCATAACGCCCAGTGACCCAGGTGCACACTACCAAATTGCAAAGCACCCATCCACCATTCATCACCAAACACTCTCAAGTATGCACAAAGGAATTTACAACTTATCCTGTGTTTTGTAAACCATGAGTTAAACCTTCGTAGCAATTATATACTATATACAAACAATTATACACACACAGAGCTGCGGCCTACCACCATGACCCCGCACTACCTTCCCTCTGTTGCTAGATATCTCGAGATGTATGTTGTAATACAGGGGTGCCCATTACGTCGATCCCGGAGGGTGTGTCAGTCGATCTCAAGCCAGGCATTAAAAAATAAACATAAAAATGAGCAATCATCAATCATACCAAGACTTCACTTTCGTCAGTTGTTTGACATTCTCGGCACCCGAGGATCTTGTGAGATGACGCTGGCTGCTGCGAGCTCATATTTAAGAAAAAAATCACTAACAGGGCGGACGCAGAGAAACACATTTTATTTCTAGAGACTCCGTACCTACTGTCAAAACTCTATAAAGACCGACTGCACAGTTCCTGTCTTCACCATAAAAGACCTGTTTCATCCTGCCTGTGCTAACAAAATAAGAGTCTCAGAAAGCTAGCGTGCACAAGCTAGCAAGCTACGGAGTTTGATGCCAATGTATTTCTCCCCCGCCCTCAGCAACCGCTTTCTCACTTGCTTGCCCACCCGCACACTCACTGGCGTCACTCACCCGCTGCCAGACATTAAAGGGCCACACACATATGCTACTCTCATAACAAAGTGTTTAAAAACGAGTATGCAAGTTGGACAAATGAGATGCCAAATCCAACCACTTTCATGTGGTATTGGACGGAAAGGAGGACTTTTTTTTTTCCTCCATTTGAAAATGCGGACGTTATCAGCACCACTGTCTAATTCCAATCAATGCAAGTCATCAGAATCAAATACATCAACTTATATTCTTGTCTTCATGAAAGAAAGGAATCTATGTGTGTTAAACATGCTTGTATTATCATTCAACACCATTAACTTAACAAAAATGTCTCTTTCATAAATAAATAAATATAAATTATAAATAGGAATGAGGTAGATCTCCTTGACTTGGTCAATTGAAAAGTAGTTCACCTGCAGAAAAAGTGTGAGCGCCCCTGTTGTAATATGTATGTATATGTGCTTCGCTATGGAGGTTTTTTCCCCACTCCAGATTGGGCTCCCTTTAGAGCTCAGTCTAGATTGTATTCTTTTACTCATCCTTCCCCAACGTTTACCTTTTTCTCATCTTTTACGGGGTGCCTTGTGGCTGTAACCCTGTACACTGTTTGTTTGTCTAATCTTGAACGGGTTTGTGCTGAAAATAAAGTTTTGTTGTACTTGTGCAATGACAATAAAGACCTTTCTACCCTATCCTTATACTTCCATTATTATTTATATCCCACATTTAGTCTGTAATTAACATTGATCATAGTATTAACTACTGTGTTGATTATTCAAGAGTGATATATTTTTCCAAGACATTGGTCTTAAAGCGTTTTTTAAATGTGTGAATGGAACTGGAACATTTGAAGGAATCATCGAAGGTTTGTAATTGTTACCCCAGATTCCAACACAGCAACATGGGATTAAATAACATGTTAAAAGCCTTTTGATTTACAGAGTTTTTCATTTTATGCAACATAGCAATAATTGTTGCCATCTTTGTCTTGAGTATATTTATGTACAGTTTCCAATTTAACTTATCGTCTATATCAGGCGTGTGAAACTCAAATACAGAGTGGGCCAAAATGTTAAACTGAACAAAGCCGCGGGCCAAGGTTGAACTAATTAACCTTTTAATCGGGACCCGAACAAGTTTTGCATTTATTGAACAAGCACGGCTTATATAATTTATAGTGACATGAAAAATTTAGTTTCAAATTATAATAATAATAAAAAAATATCAATGGCGTATCAAATAAAATTTTAATAAAAATGGAACGCCTCTTTTTTATTTGCAGCCTTCTCATTTAAATATCAAAATAAACTTTTGATACTTTTTGGGGCGGTTTAGCTCGGTTGGTAGAGCAGCAACTTGAGGGTTGCAGGTTCGATTCCCGCTTCCGCCATCCTAGTCACTGCCGTTGTGTCCATGGGCAAGACACTTTACCCACCTGCTCCCCGTGCCACCCACAATGGTTTGAATGTCACTTAGATACTGGGTTTCACTATGTAAAGCGCTATATAAATATAATTCACTTCACTTTTTCCACAGGCCAATAATACATTTGAAAAGAAAATAGCAATAATCAAACATTTAAGCCTTGAAGTAGCATGGGAAAGTGCATGAATAAAATGTTAATTATTGCTCAGTTTGCAACACTGATTTGCTTTAAAGGGGAACATTATCACCAGACCTATGTAAGTGTCAATATGTACCTTGATGGTGCAGAAAAAAGACCATCTATTTTTTTAACCGATTTCCGAACTCTAAATGGGTGAATTTTGGCGATTTAAACGCCTTTCTGTTTATCGCTCTGGAGGGGATGACGTCAGAATGTGACGTCGCCGAGGTAATACAGCCGCCATTTTCATTTTCAACACATTGTAAACATTGGGTCTCAGCTCTGTTATTTTACGTTTTTTCGACTATTTTTTGGAACCTTGGAGACATCATGCCTCGTCGGTGTGTTGTCGGAGGGTGTAACAACACTAACAGGGAGGGATTCAAGTTGCACCACTGGCCCGAAGATGCGAAAGTGTCTGCCGCCAGACCCCCATTGAATGTACCAAAGTGTCTCCACATTTTACCGGCGATGTTAAGGCAGACATGGCACAGAGATGTATGGATAACCTGCAGATGCATTTGCAATGATAAAGTCAAAGAAATCACAAAGGTGAGTTTTGTTGATGTTGACTTACGTGCTAATCAGACATATTTGGTCGCGGCGTGACTGCGAGCTAATCGATGCTAACATGCTACGCTAATCGACGCTAACATGCTATTTACCGGCGGTGCTAAAGCAGACATGGCACAGAGATGTATGGATAACCTGCAGATGCATTTGCAACCATATTACGTTTCCTTCCACCCACATTTAATGCGAAAAAAACACTTACCAATCGACGGATTTAAGTTGCTCCAGTGTCACTAAATAAGAAAGTCCTGATCGTTTGGTCCGCACATTTTACCGGCGATGCTAACGCAGCTTTTCGGCCATGCTATGACTATGAATAGCGTCAATAGCTATTCGCCCAAAAGCTTCAGTTTCTTCTTCAATACTTTCATACTCCAACCATCCGTTTCAATACATGCGTAATCTGTTGAATCACTTAAAGGGGAACATTATCACCAAACCTATGCAAGCGTCAATATATACCTTGATGTTGCAAAAAACAGACCATGTATTTTTTTAACCGATTTCCGAACTCTAAATGGGTGAATTTTAGCAAATTAAACGCCTTTCTGTTAATCGGTCTTTTAGTGATTACGTCAGAAGGTGACCTCACCGAGGTAACACACCCGCCATTTTCATTTTCACATTACAAACACCAGGTCTCAGCTCTGTTATTTTCCGTTTTTTCGACTATTTTTTTTTTGGAACCTTGGAGACATCATGCCTCGTCGGTGTGTTGTCGGAGGGTGTAACAACACTAACAGGGAGGGATTCAAGTTGCACCACCGGCCCGAAGATGCGAAAGTGTCTTCCGCCAGACCCCCATTGAATGTACCAAAGTGTCTGCACATTTGACCTGCGATGCTAAGACAGACATGGCACAGAGATGTATGGAAAACCTGCAGATGCATTTGCAACGATTAAGTCAACTAAATCACAAAGGTGAGTTTTGTTGATGTCGTTGACTTATGTGCTAATCAGACATATTTGGGCGCGGCATGACTGCGAGATAATCGATGCTAACATGCTATGCTAATCGATGCTAACATGCTATTTACACTAGCTGTATGTACATTTGAAACTAGATACCCGAAACAAACATTTACCAATCGACATTTTTAAGTTGCTCCAGTGTCACAAGATGCGAAAGTCCTGATCGTTTGGTCCGCACATTTTACCGGCGATGCTAATAAGGCAGCCATGCTATGGGCCACTTCATTAGGTACACCCACGCTATGGCCAAATAGCGTCAATAGCTATTGGCTCAATAGCTTCAATTTCTTCTTCAATTTCGTTTTCGCTATCTGCCTCCATACTCCGACCATCTGTTTCAATACATGCGTAATCTGTTGAATCGCATAAGCCGCTGAAATCCGAGTCTGAATCCGAGTCTGAATCCGAGCTAAGGTCGCTATATCTTGCTGTGGTAACCGCCATGTTGTTTGTATTGGCAGCCCTGTATGACGTCACAGGGAAATGGATAGTGGTTTCGAAGACAGCGAAAATAAGGCACTTTAAAGCGTTATTTAGGGATATTCCGGGAGGTGTAAAATTTTGAAAAAAAATTATAAACAAGCCACTGGGAACTGATTTTTATTGTTTTCAACCCTTTTGAAATTGTGATAATGTTCCCCTTTAAGCCGCTGAAATCCGAGTCTAAAACCGAGCTAATGTCGCTATATCTTGCTGTGCTATTCGCCATCGTTTGTTTACATTGGCGGCACTGTGTGACGTCACAGGGAAATGGATAGTGGCGTCGAAAATAGCGAAAATCAAGCACTTTAAAGCTTTTTTTAGGGATATTCGGAGACCGGTAAAATTTGGAAAAAAACTTCAAAAAAATACAACATGGGAACTGATTTTTATTGTTTTTAACCCTTTTGAAATTGTGATAATGTCCCCCTTTAAGCCTTGAAGTAGCATGAGAAAGTGCATGAATAAAACGTTAAATATTGCTCAGTTTGCAACACGGATTTGCTTTAAAGGGGAACATTACCACCAGACCTATGTAAGCGTCAATATATACCTTGATGGTGCAGAAAAAATACCTCGACTTTATCAGTATTTATTGCCACCTTTCCCAACTTTTTTGTCACGTGTTGCTGGCATCAAACTCTAAAGTTAATTATTTTTTTGCACAAAAAAAATGTTTATCAGTTTGAAACTCAAATATGTTGTCTTTGTAGCATATTCAACTGAATATGGGTTGAAAATGATTCGCAAATCATTGTATTCTGTTTATATTTACATCTAACACAATTTCCCAACTCACATGGAAACGGGGTTTGTACTTCCATGCTGGTGCAATTTGTACAGAAGAGTGAAATGGTCCCGCATGTTTACCGGTTCAAGGGCGGAAAAAAAGTCTGATGATCCTTCACTTATTCATCCTTGCAATCAGTCATTGACACAAGATGAATGCACGACAGCAATCGGTGAACAGAGATATATAATGTTCCATCTTAGGGTTGTAAAACGAGCAGGGATTTTTGTCATTATTCAACCATGCTTCATGCTCGGTAATGTTTTGCCTGGCTTACTGTATGTACACTGCTGCAGCGTGCATGAGTCACTTTGGTTTAGACCATTAAAAAAATAAATAAAAGGCTAGGGACAAACAGACAAGAGTGTTCTTTGCTGAAAGCCCATCTGGATGCCATGGCTGTAATGCTAGAGGTCTACCGTCGTGGTTTGAAATCCCGGGGCACTATTACTCACAAATATCTACATTGGATATACACTATTTTGCCAAAAGTATGTGGCCACCCATCCAAAAGTTGTCCTAATTACTTGGCCCGGCCACAAGTGTATAAAAGCACTTGGGCATAGAGACTGTGTCAACAAACATTTGTGAAAGAATGGGACGCTCTCAGTGATTTCCAGCGTGGAATTGTCAAACGATGCCACCTGTGCAACAAATCCAGTCGTGAAATTCACCTGTCGGCTTTATTATAAGAAAAGTGGAGAGTTTGGGAACAACAGCAAGTCAGCCACCAAGTGGTAGGCCACGTAAACTGACAGAGAGGGGTTGGCGGATGCTGAAGTGCATAGTGCAAAGACTTCCCGCACAGTCGGTTGCTACAGAGCTCGAAACTTCACGCGACCTTCCAATTAGCCCACGTACAGTACGCAGAGAGCTTCATTGAATGGGTTTCCAATGCTGCTTTCGATATCAAAACACGAATTGGTATGTCAGACTTAGCCCTATCTTGGTTTAAGTCTTATCTTACTGACAGGATGCAGTGCGTCTCCCATAAAAATGTGACCTCGGACTATGTTAAGGTAACGTGTGGAGTTCCCCAGGGTTCGGTCCTTGGCCCTGCACTCTTCAGCATCTACATGCTGCCGCTGGGTGACATCATACGCAAATACGGTATTAGCTTTCACTGTTATGCTGATGACACCCAACTCTACATGCCCCTAAAGCTGACCAATACGCCGGACTGTAGTCAGCTGGAGGCGTGTCTTAATGAAATTAAACAACGGATGTCCGCTAATTTTTTGCAACTTAACGCCAAAAAAACGGAAATGCTGATTATCGGTCCTGCTAGACACCGACCTCTATTTAATAATACAACTTTAACATTTGACAACCAAATAATAAAACAAGGTGACTCGGTAAAAAATCTGGGTGTTATCTTCGACCCAACTCTCTCCTTTGAGTTACACATTAAAAGCGTTACTAAAACGGCCTTCTTTCATCTCCGTAATATCGCTAAAATTTGCACCATTTTGTCCACTAAAGACACCGAGATCATTATCCATGCGTTTGTTACGCCTCGTCTCGATTACTGTAACGTATTATTTTCGGGTCTCCCCATGTCTAGCATTAAAAGATTACAGTTGGTACAAAATGCGGCTGCTAGACTTTTGACAAGAACCAGAAAGTTTGATCACATTACACCTGTACTGGCTCACCTGCACTGGCTTCCTGTGCACTTAAGATGTAACTTTAAGGTTTTACTACTTACGTATAAAATACTACACGGTCTAGCTCCATCCTATCTTGCCGATTGTATTGTACCATATGTCCCGGCAAGAAATCTGCGTTCAAAAGACTCCGGCTTATTAGTGATTCCTAAAGCCCAAAAAAAGTCTGCGGGCTATAGAGCGTTTTCCGTTCGGGCTCCAGTACTCTGGAATGCCCTCCCGGTAACAGTTCGAGATGCTACCTCAGTAGAAGCATTTAAGTCTCACCTTAAAACTCATCTGTATACTCTAGCCTTTAAATACACCTCCTTTTTAGACCAGTTGATCTGCCACTTCTTTTTTTTTTCTCCTATGTCCTCCCCTCCCTTGTGGAGGGAGTTCGGTCCGATGAACATGGATGAAGTACTGGCTGTCCAGAGTCGAGACCCAGAATGGACCGCTCGCCTGTGTATCGGTTGGGGACATCTCTACGCTGCTGATCCGCCTCCGCTTGGGATGGTTTCCTGTGGGTGGGACTCCAGTACTCTGGAATGCCCTCCCGGTAACAGTTTGAGATGCTACCTCAGTAGAAGCATTTAAGTCTCACCTTAAAACTCATCTGTATACTCTAGCCTTTAAATAAACCTCCTTTTTAGACCAGTTGATCTGCCGCTTCTTTTTTCTCCTATGTCCCCTCCTCCCTTGTGGAGGGGGTTCGGTCCGATGACCATGCATGAAGTACTGGCTGTCCAGAGTCGAGACCCAGGATGGACCGCTCGCCTGTGTATCGGTTGGGGACATCTCTACGCTGCTGATCCGCCTCCGCTTGGGATGGTTTCCTGTGGACGGGACTCTCGCTGCTGTCTTGGATCCGCTTTGAACTGGACTCTCGCGGCTGTGTTGGAGCCACTATGGATTGAACTTTCACAGTATCATGTTGGACCCGCTCGACATCCGTTGCTTTCGGTCCCCTAGGGGTGGGGGCGGGGGGGGGGGGGGGGGGTTGTTTTTCAGGAGTTGGGTTTGGCCCTTTAGTTCCAGTGAAAGGACATTTGAATGCTCCAAGACACCAAAACATTTTGGACAATTCCATGGGATGGCACTTCAAGTTCATATGTGAGTCAAGACAGGTGGCCAAATACTTTTGGCAATTTAGTGCAGATTATCTATCAGCTGTAAAATAGGTGCTTATAGATAACTTTTTTACTGATCAATTATGTAGCACACAAAATAAAATTCAACTTGGCCAACAGTGGACAGATATATTTGACTGATGTAGAATTAATTTGTATTATATTACTATTATGTTGACCCGAACCACAGGTTGCTGCATTACTATCAACTACGAAGGTGGATAATTCAGCTTGAATAAGAACTTATAACGCACGATAAAAAGTGAAAGACATTTTTTGCCAACACAAACGCTATCCTTAAGACTCTGTAGTAGTTTTAAAATTATATTTTTTATGAACACAGCATAGGTATAATTGTTTCTGCTTCTCTCAAACACACACTTCCTGAGAATGTGTCAAAATATAGATATTGTGATATGATGGCAGCTATCTTATTCCTTAATACAGTATCTGAAACCTTGGTATCGGTAGTATTGATATTTTGGTTCTTACCAAGAAGCAAGTTTGACTGTTGGTAGGTAATGATCAAATGCTTACATAAAGTTCATATGATGCAAACAAACCTGGGACTATGAAGCCACTGCGTGGACTGATATCTTGGTATCAGTAGTATTGATATTTTGGTTCTTACCAACAGCATGTTTGAATGTTGGTAGGTAATGATCAAATGCTTACCTAAAGTTCAAATGATGCAAAGAAAATTGTTACTAGCAAGCCACTGCGTGGAGTGGAATCTTGGTATCGGTAATTGATATTTTGGTTCATACCAACCAGCAAGTTTGACTGTTGGTAGGTAATGATCAAATGCGTATGATGCAAAGAAAACTGTTACTAGGAAGCCACTGCGTGGACTGGAATCTTGGTATCGGTAATTGTGCTGAAAATTGTAATTTCTCCTCATGGATTAATAAAGTATTTCTGATTCTGATATTTTGGTTCTTACCAACAAGCATGTTTGAATGTTGGCAGATAATGATCAAATGCTTACCTAAAGTTCATATGATGCACAAAAAAACTGACTACGACGCCACTGCGTGGACGGGAATCTTGGTATCGGTAATTGATATTTTAGCTCTTACCAACCAGCAAGTTTGACTGTTGGTAAGTAATGATCAAATGCGTCCCTAAAGTTCATATGATGCAAACAAAACTGGCTAGAAAACCACTGCGTGGACTGAAATCTTGGTATCAGTAGTATTGATATTTTGGGTCTTACCAACAAGCATGTTTGACTATTGGCAGATAATGATGAAATTCTTCCCTAAAGTTCATATGATGCAAAGAAAACTGACTAGGATGCCATTGCGTGGACGGGAATCTTGGTATCGGTAATTGATATTTTAGTTCTTACCAACCAGCAAGTTTGACTGTTGGCAGATAATGATAAAATACTTCCCTAAAGTTCATATGATGCACAGAAAACTGACTATGACGCCACTGCGTGGACGGGAATCTTGGTATAGGTAGTATTGATATTTTGGTTCTTACCAACAAGCATGTTTGACTGTTGGTAGATAATGATCAAATGCTTCCGTAAAGTTCATATGATGCACAGAAAACTGACTACGACGCCACTGCGTGGACTGCCATCTTGGTATCAGTAGTATTGATATTTTGGTTCTTGCCAACAGGCATGTTTGACTGCTGGTAGATAATGATCAAATGCGTCCCTAAAGTTCATATGATGCAAACACAACTGACTAGAAAACCACTGCGTGGACTGAAATCTTGGTATCAGTAGTATTGATATTTTGGGTCTTACCAACAAGCATGTTTGACTATTGGCAGATAATGATGAAATGATGCAAAGAAATCTGACTAAAAAGCCACTGCGTGGACTGGAATCTTGGTATCGGTAATTGTGCTGAAAATTGTAATTTCTCCTCAGGGATTAATAAAGTATTTCTGATTCTGATATTTTGGTTCTTACCAACAAGCATGTTTGACTGCTGGTAGATAATGAATAAATGCTTCCCTAAAGTTCATATGATGCAAACACAACTGACTAGAAAACCACTGCATGGACTGAAATCTTGGTATCAGTAGTATTGATATTTTGGGTCTTACCAACAAGCATGTTTGACTATTGGCAGATAATGATGAAATTCTTCCCTAAAGTTCATATGATGCAAAGAAAACTGACTAAAAAGCCACTGCGTGGACTGGAATCTTGGTATCGGTAATTGTGCTGAAAATTGTAAATTCTCCTCAGGGATTAATAAAGTATTTCTGATTCTGATATTTTGGTTCTTACCAACAAGCATGTTTGAATGTTGGTAGATAATGATCAAATGCTTCCCTAAAAGTTCATATCAATCAATCAATCAATGTTTACTTATATAGCCCTAAATCACTAGTGTCTCAAAGGGCTGCATAGATGCAAAGAAAACTGTTACTAAGAAGCCACTGCGTGGACTGAAATCTTGGTGTCGGTAGTATTTATATTTTGGTTTTTACCAACCAGCATGTTGGACTTTTGGTAGATAATGATGAAATGCTTCCCTAAAGTTCATATAATGCAAACAAAACTGACTAGAAAACCACTGCGTGGACTGCAATCTTGGTATAAGTAGTATTGATATTTTGGGTCTTACCAACAAGCATGTTTGACTATTGGCAGATAATGATAAAATTCTTCCCTAAAGTTCATATGATGCAAAGAAAACTGACTAGGAAGCCACTACATGGACTGAAATCTTGGTGTCTGTAGTATTTATATTTTGGTATTTACCAACCAGCATGTTGGACTTTTGGTAGATAATGATAAAACTCTTCCCTAAAGTTCATATGATGCAAAGAAAACTGACTAAAAAGCCACTACGTGGACTGAAATCTTGGTGTAGGTAGTATTTATATTTTGGTTTTTACCGACCAGCATGTTTGACGGTTGGTAGATAATAATAAAATGCTTCCCTAAAGTCCATATTATGCAAAGAAAACTGACTAAAAAGCCACTACGTGGACTGGAATCTTGGTATCGGTAATTGTGCTGAAAATTTTAATTTCTCCTCAAGGATTAATAAAGTATTTCTGATTCTGATATTTTGGTTCTTACCAACCAGCATGTTTGACGGTTGGTAGATAATAATAAAATGCTTCCCTAAAGTTCATATGATGCAACAAACCTGGGACTATGAAGTCACTGCATGGACTAAAATCTTGGTATCGGTAGTATTGATATTTTGGTTCTTACCAACAAGCATGTTTGACTGTTGGTAGATAATGATGAAATGCTTCCCTTAAAGTTCATATGATGCAAAGAAAACTGACTATGAAGCCGATGCGTGGACTGACAAACCTGTTATAAGGTGCTTGTGTTCCAAGTAACTGTCTGAGAACTAATAAGAACCTTGCCAAGTTAATGCTGCTTGCATTAACAAACACAGAACACTACCGTGACTCAGCCAGACAAACGTGCAAGTGTAAAAATAACACCCCGGTGCCATACCACTATCTGGTAGCAAGTTGGAAGACGTTTAAGGGAGCCTGAAGATGACACTTGTTGCATTCTTTTATGAGTTCAGCTGGAAGAACACAAGCAAGAACACGCTTCTTTAACATCTGTGATGTAGAACACAGAAGACTAGATCCTGGAAAACAAAATATCTGCATAGCAAAGTCAAACGAGAGAGAAAAACAACAAATCGGAAATTAAAGGTCATATTTTATCACAACTGGGTTGCAATAAAGCTCTACAAATGTATTTTTAGTCCTGCTGGGTTGCAACCACGTGACCGAGAAGCACTTGGGGGGAAAACATTAAATGGGGCTACTGTCCATTTAGCACAAGCTGCGCAGATGTTTAACTTCATTCAAATAAAAGTTTGGAGGCAAATCTATAAGCCAGATATGGTCAAAAAATAGCTACATGTGTTGGAGCAGAACCAGTCACTCTTGAGATAAAAATATTTTTTTACAAGATTTAAAAGATGAATCATCGCCAAAGTAAACTTTTCAAGCTATCTGGTCGCCCACACTTTCTGCTACACTCGAAAGGACTTCAAAAGAATGGAGGCACACCATTTCTGGGTCCATAAATTAAGCATCAAGCCATGAAAGACAATGTGGGACTTGTGTTGATTGATACCGTGTGACTGTTCTTTATCGGGATTGTCAAGTAACTTGCTTTTAACAAATACATAACATTTGGTTTTGCAGTTGCTATTCTGTTATAAGCCTGACATTTTGCTGACATCTGTGTGTAATGATAAAATGCAAATATGGTAACCTTGGTAAAACTCTCAATGGTTAGTATTACCGTTTTTTTATTTGTTCTTAATTACCGAAAAACCGTGATTGATAACTGCATTTGGATAAACTCACAAACTGACTGGAGCTAGATTAAATGCTAACATGAAGACTAATTAAGAAATGGCATATCCTAGTCTAAACTTTTACGACACATTTCGGTCTTAGCAACTAAGATGTTCAATTGTGGACATTGAACCAATAAGCGTACTCTCAGAACAGAGTAAGCGTTATTTCTTCAGAGGAGTATGAGACATCAGTGTTTTTAAAGGGGAACATTATCACAATTTCAAAATGGTTAAAAACAATAAAAATCAGTTCCCAGTTGCTTGTTTTATTTCTCGAAGTTTATTTCAAAATTTTACACCACCCGGAATATCCCTAAAAAAAGCTTAAAAGTTCTTGATTTTCGCTATTTGCGATGCGACTGTCCATTTCCCTGTGACGTCATACAGTGCCGCCAATACAAACAAACATGGCGGTTACCACAGCAAGATATAGCGACATTAGCTCGGATTCAGACTCGGATTTCAGCGGCTTAAGCGATTCAACAGAATACGCATGTATTGAAACAGATGGTCGGAGTATGGAGGCAGATAGCGAAAACTAAATTAAAGAAGAAACTGAAGCTATTGACGCTATTCGGCCATAGCATGGGTGTACCTAATGAAGTGGCCCATAGCATAGCTGCCTTATTAGCATCGCCGGTAAAATGTGCGGACCAAATGATCAGGACTTTCGCATCTTGTGACACTGGAGCAACTTAAATCCGTCGATTGGTAAGTGTTTGTTTCGCATTAAATGTGGGTATCTAGTTTCAAATGTACATACAGCTAGCGTAAATAGCATGTTAGCATCGATTACCGTAGCATGCTAGCATCGATTAGCTGGCAGTCATGCTGCGACCAAATATGTCTGATTAGCACATAAGTCAACAACATCAACAAAACTCACCTTTGTGATTTCGTTGACTTAATCGTTGCAAATGCATCTGCAGGTTATCCATACATTTCTGTGCCATGTCTGTCTTAGCATCGCCAGTAAAATGTGCAGACACTCTGGTAAATTCAATGGGGGTCTGGCGGCAGATTTCTTGCCAGTGGTGCAACTTGAATCCCTCCCTGTTAGTGTTGTTACACCCTCCGACAACACACCGACGAGGCATGATGTCTCCAAGGTTCCAAAAAATAGTCGAAAAAACGGAAAATAACAGAGCTGAGACCCGGTGTTTGTAATGTGAAAATGAAAATGGCGGGTGTGTTACCTCGGTGACGTCACGTTCTGACGTCATCGCTAAAGGACCGATAAACAGAAAGGCGTTTAATTTGCCAAAATTCACCCATTTAGAGTTCGGAAATCGGTTAAAAAAATAGATGGTCTATTTTCTGCAACATCAAGGTATATATTGACGCTTACATAGGTCTGGTGATAATGTTCCCCTTTAACGGTGCATTCCAGGACCGCTGAACAGAGTATGATGCCACAACTCCATCCATCCATCCATCCATTCGTATTCTTCTGCTTATCCGAGGTTGGGTCGCGGGGCAGTAGGGTTGGGTATCGAGTATCGATTGGAACCGGGACTAACTTTCCGATTCTCCCGGAATCGTTCAAAAGTTTGAATTTCGGCCAGTCTCCCACTGCGCCACGCCGTCCCATTTAAGTAGTTTATTGATACTATTCTAGATAGACACATGACAACAAATAAATACAATAAGTTTAAAAAGTTTTCTCCTATGTAAGCATAAAGAGAATAAGAAAAGTAAATACATACAGTGGGGCAAAAAAGTATTTAGTCAGCCAGCGATTGTGCAAGTTCTCCCACTTAAAATGATGACAGAGGTCTGTCATTTTCATCATAGGTACACTTCAACTGTGAGAGACAGAATGTGGGAAAAAATCCAGGAATTCACATTGTAGGAATTTTAAATAATTTATTTGTAAATTATGGTGGAAAGTAAGTATTTGGTCAACCATTCAAAGCTCTCACTGATGGAAGGAGGTTTTGGCTCAACATTTCACAATACATGGCCCCATTCATTCTTTCCTTACCACGGATCAATCAGCCCGAAAGCATGATGTTTCCACCCCCATGCTTCACAGTAGGTATGGTGTTCTTGGGATGCAACTCAGTATTCTTCTTCCTCCCAAGACGACAAGTTGAGTTTATACCAAAAAGTTCTATTTTGGTTTCATCTGACCGCATGACATTCTCCCAATCCTCTGCTGTATCATCCATGTGCTCTCTGGACATGCACTTGCTTAAGCAGGGGGACACATCTGGCACTGCAGGATTTGATTCCCTGTCGGCGTAGTGTGTTGCTGATTGTAACCTTTGTTACTTTGGTACCAGCTCTCTGCAGGTCATTCACCAGGTCACCCCGTGTGGTTCTGGGATTTTTACTCACCGTTCTCATGATCATTTTGACCCCACGGGGTGAGATCTTGCGTGGAGCCCCAGATCGAGGGAGATTATCAGTGGTCTTGTATGTCTTCCATTTTCTGATATTTGCTCCCACAGTTGTTTTTTTCACACCAAGCTGCTTGCCTATTGTAGATTCACTCTTCCCAGTCTGGTGCAGGTCTACAATTCTTTTCCAGGTGTTATTTTACAGCTCTTTGGTCTTGGCCACAGTGGAGTTTGGAGTCTGACTGTTTGAGGCTGTGGACAGGTGTCTTTTATACAGATAACGAGTTCAAACAAGTGCCATTAATACAGGTAACGAGAGCTTCTTAAAGAAGAAGTTACAGGTCTGTGAGAGCCGGAGATCTTCCTTGTTTGAAGTGACCAAATACTTATTTTCCACCATAATTTACAAATAAATTCTTGGATTTCTTTTTCACATTCTGTCTCTCACAGTTGAAGTGTACCTATGATGAAAATTACAGACCTCTGTCATCATTTTAAGTGGGAGAACTTGCACAATCGCTGGCTGACTAAATACTTTTTTGCCCCACTGTAAAATAAACAGGCTGTTGCAGTTGGTTTTAAGTTGAGACAAGACATTGACAAAGTGGTCACTGCAAAGTCAATCTCGTAATGTGGATTTAGCTCTAGTCAACGAGAGCGACAGGTCGCACTTTATTCAAACACTTAATTAATTGTTTACTTGCTTGTTTGTATCCATAATTAAATTTAGACATAATTACCTTACGAGAAATAACAGGAAGAGGAAACTTTTCACGCGCTAAATTTTAATGCTAAAAAGTGACTAAAATCCATTTCAACTCACTGAATCATTTCGGTTACTGTTCTAAAAAAATGATCATCGTCCCTGAATCGTATTTCGAATGGAATCATCTCATGACACCCCTAACGTACAGTAATGACAACATTTTATTTGAAGAAAAGATGAATTATTTCCTGCCTGTGCTTTGCTAGACTAACAAAGAGGAAGGGGAAACAAAAGAGTGTCTTGTCCGCCTTTTCACTCTTAATATGTGACGAAGCTCAGAGGGACTGGAGGTCAAAATGCAAAATAGACCAGACTTTTTCCGAGAAAAGATCAGCCGCCGTGAAATTGCACAAATAGCCGAGTTAAACGAGCACAATTTTGCCGTTGTTATGCCATGTTGCAGTCTGCAAGGGGAATGCCCTCAGACTTGGACAAATCCAACAAAAGGCAATAACATACAGCCTACGTTTTTACTTCACTTGGAGACTTCCTTTAATTGCCATTCAAAGATGAACTTTGCAGTACAGATAAGGACAACATGTTGTTGCATTAACTCCTTGTAGTGCAGAATAAAGAGCAGGTATAAATAATAATAAATTACTGTACGGATAAATATATTGCACTTTTTCATATGCATTCACGTTTATGGACGTAAGTTATATTGCATGTTATATTGTCTTTATATTCCAGCCAGTTAATCCGTTTTGGGGAGGAATTGAGGGGATTATTATGATGTGCCTTTTGCGCCTTTAAAAAAAAGAATTAGAACGCTACTTTAAAATGCTCTCTACCTCTAACAACCAAAAAGATGTGAAAACTATGATGCTGTGCTCCAAGTTTGGATTATTTACGTCACTTGTGAGGGCCTGTGGCTTTACACACACACACACACACACACACACACACACACACACACACACACACACACACATATATATTCACTAGGGATGCACCGATTAATCGGTAACCGTATATATTCAGCCGAATATGGCAAAAAAAGCCACATTCGGCCTTCGGTGGAATGAGTTAAGAACAAGGCCGAATAGTGGCGTGTGACCCAATTTTTTGACGCGGTGACGCAATCAACCAACGTGCAGTGACGCGGTGACGTT